>NC_079208.1:23787945-24087945 GCF_026745355.1 Beta vulgaris subsp. vulgaris
GTCCTTAAAATGTACTTATCAATTGATTTAACCCCAAATTTTCTTTGAACATGATTATATGAGATATAATATAAGTAGTATGTAGATTTTTAGGCTTTAATTTGTTGTTGGTTGCATTTCGGGGACGAAAAGGCCATTTCCGGCCTATTTTGGCATATTTTGGCCTTTTCGCTCCTAAAATGTACTTATTAAGTGATTTAACCCCAAATTTTCATTGAACATGATTATATGAGGTATAATATAACTAGTATGTAGATTGTTCGACTTTAATTTGTTGTTGGTTGCATTTCGAGAACGAAAAGGCCATTTCCGGCCTCTTTTGGCCTTTTCGCTCCCATTGCACCCCTCCCCCACCCTCCCACTTCCCCCATTCCCCTGCTGCCCCCCTCCCCTGCTGACCCCCTCCCCTGCTGCCCCCTTCCCCCTGCTGCAACCCCTCCCCCTGCCCACCTCCCTACACCCCCACCCACTGCCCCTCTCCCCTGACACAACCCCCTCCCCCTGCTTCCCACCCCCCTCCCCTGCTGCCCCCCTCCCCCTGCTGCACACCCCCCTCCCTGCTGCCCACCCCCTCCCCCTGCTGCACCCCTCCCCTGCTGCCCCTCCCCCCCCTAACACACTGCCCCCTCCTGCACACAGCCCCCTCCCCTGCACACACCCCCTCCCCCTGCACACAGCCCCTCTCCCCTGCACACACTGCCTCCCCCCTGCACACAACCTCCCCCCCTGCTGCCCACCCCTCCCCCTGCTGCCCCCCTCCCTACACTGCCCCCTCCCCTGCACACAGCCCCCCTCCCCTGCACACACCCCCCTCCCCCTGCACACGCCCCTCTCCCCTGCACACACTGCCTCCCTTCCCCTGCACACAACCCCCTCCCCCTGCTGCCCACCCCTCCCCCTGCACACCCCTTCCCCCTGCTTCCCACCCCTCCCCTGCTGCCTCCCCCCCACTGCTAGCTGCCCCCTCTCCACTGCACAACCCCTTCTCGCCCTAAATGTGATTTTTTTTATTAATGCGTATGTTTGTATAATTTCAGGGACATGACGGAGGTGCATACGGATACGAGTGCGGAACACACTACCGAGGATGAGTGTTTCGATTACGAAAAGGAGCGGCGTATGTTGGTTAAGGCTCGCCGTGAAGAAAAAGGTTCCCCGAAGTCAAGTAAGAACTTGGAAACGAAAAAGAGAAAAGGAAGGGGACCTACAAAGTCACTAGGGAAACCCGCCTAATGACTTTGGAGTACGATCATTTGGGCAACCTTGTGGAAAATGGCGTCAAAAAGTATGTCATGCAAGTGGATTTGCATGCATAAGCTCTCCATTCTCCAATCATGGAAAGAGGTGCCCGAGTCTTTGAAGAAGATGATTTGGGAAGATACTATGGTAAGCTTTGCGTACAATAACGTTTAGAATCTTAACACTTTAGTTAAAATATACTATGTAATATTTACTAATTTCTGAAATGCGTTTTTTGTAGAATCAATTCCATATTGCAAATGATGAAGCCAAGAAGAATGTGTTTCTATTCGCGGTTGCCCAGAGGTTCCGAGACTTCAAGGCCAAGCTAGTGTCGGGGTGGATCACGAAGCGGAGAAAAGTCGGGGATACAAAGAAGAAGAACATCTACGGGGGAGCAACACATTCTTATTCCGAGGCTTCACCGGACACATCATTTGAGGCGCCCTCCAAGTTGTTGTAAGAATATTTTGTTGCACAAAAAATAACCCCGGAAGCTGTTGTAAGAATATTTTACTAGCTAATATTTAATACTTTTAGATCCAATATTATTGTATAACACCATATCTAACCTTTGTTTATATTTGTGTGTTTCAGGCATCTCGTGAGAAAATAGCGCGAATGCAAAAGCTAGGAAGTACTATCACCATCTGGGTTCTCAGTCGTATGGTCAGGCGAGAGAATCGTGGATGTATAGCCATTACCCCACGATTGCGTCGACCACGGCATCGGGCACTAGCTCTACGACGACAGTTGCACAGCCTCGCTAACCAGATAGAGTGCTCGATTGGTGGTGTTCCATGCATGTGGTTAATGCAAAGGGACAGAGAGTCATACCTGATCCCGGAGCAAAACAGATAGCTAATGCCATTGTAAGTACATATTATAAGTTTTTGATAAAAGTTACATAATAATATAACTTGTGCGCTCACGAGTATTTCTCTCTTATCCTTATGCAGATTGGCTTGAAGGAAAAGGAGGCAACTGGTGAGTTCACTCCTAGAGGACAAGTTGATGCCTTACACGAGACTCTAGGACGGGACCAATATGGACGTGTGAGGGCGTAGGAGGTGTCCGCCTCGGGGTAGAAAGGTGTATGGTGATCAATACACCTTACGTCAATCAGATCTCCATGTCAATCCAGTCCTCTAGTGTCAATTCAGCAGCTTCCATAGATGTGGAGGCTATGAAAGCCCAGATTCGGGAGGAGCTCAGAGCGGAGATGACTCAGAATTTCAACGCCATTTTGGCGCAGATGGGCTTACCGACTTTTGGTGCTTTCTCGCAGGGAGTTTCTACGCAGCCTGTTCCTACGCAGCCTCATCCAGATCCGGAGTTCACGGTAATCATTTAATATCACAACTATTGTTCTTAAATATGTTGTTTCATAGACTAACTATGAATAGAGTTTTTTTTTAAAGGAAGAGACACCATGTGAGCTATTAGCTCAAGGAGATGGTCATGGCAGTTTCATTGTCGTTGCTTATGGTCTGCACAGCCCCCTAGGGACCGGGTACGATTGCACAACCAGTCAGTCGCTGATATTCACTATGTGGTCAGCTTTCAGACATTGTGCCCGGTTTCGAAGTTTACCTCTTCCGCTGCCGAATGCAGAAGTTGGTGTACATATGACTGATGCCCTTGGCAGTTATGTTTGATGGCCGCGTGCATTGGTGCGGTTATTACATCAGGTACAATGATTAACATAAGTTATATACATAATTTTCTTTTATAGTTCCTATATATGATTGTCAGTAATATTTTTTAATTTAACTAATTACTAGGGTTCGGGGAAGGCCGACAGGAAGGGAAAGAAGGTAGCTTCACCTCAGGAAGGCCGACGTGCCAAGTGGAGAAAGTAAATGTTTCTACGGCAAAGTCTCCACTCATTACGGAGATCGAGGTGGTGCAAGGCCTTACTCAACCGTGCTTTTGGCTACATGAGTGCGCTAGCGATGTAGACGATGAAGCAATGATTGAGATTAAGTTGTCGCACCACCAATTCCACTACTTTGAGGATCATCGACCTTCATTTCTAAGGTTGATATTAAAGAATTCTTACTTGAGGAAGAGTTGAATGTTTCCATGATACAAACATTCATGAGGTAATACTTTATTAGTATATAAATTAATAAATATACATATATGCCTTAATTAAGTAGTATTCAATCCAACTAATAACTTCCATAATAAGTAAGTTTTATTTTAATCAATATGATTTCTCAGGCTATTATACAATGATTTGAGGCATCTAGTGAGCCAATGTTTGGTTGGTTATGTCCAAGCTTAGTACGAGATCACAGTTGCGTACAAAACCAAAAGGAGGTGAAAGCATATCTCAAGGATTCTTTGCAAGCATGTTCTCCTCTTGGATATAAGATCATTCTTTTTCCTTATATTGAATCATATGCTTCTTAAACTCACTTTTTACTTTAATTAAATTGACCTATTAGTTGTTCTACGATAATAATAACATTTTCATTGTTGTAGGAACCATTGGACACTGATTGCCATATGTTTGTCACGTAACGAAGTCTACCACTTTGATTCTTTGCGTAAAGAAACAATACGGGCCTTACTAGTCAGGTCATTGTTAAATAGGTAGCCTAATCGAAACTCAATATATGCACACTTATTAATATTAAATGTACATCTAATCTTATAACAATGTATTGATGTAGTGTGATGAAGGGGGTTACTGCATCTGGACTTCGACAACCAAAACCTCCTGTTTGGCATTTAGTCGAGGTAACATGAGTAATTTTTTGCATCCTTTTATAGAAACACATAATACACATCTAACATGTCATTTATTGCATCTTTGGTGCACTACTACAAATATGGGCAAAGTGACCACCCATAAAAGACCACTTTGATTACATAAGTGATTATTTAACAAAAAACACCTAATTTTTTAGATGAGAGGTCTCTTATATTATAATAAAAGACCTCCTTTTTAGAAATGTGGTCTTTTTGCACATCCTCAAAATCTCCAATATTAAAGAAACCACTTATTTTTGTTAAGTGGTTATTTTGATTTTGTATCATTTTAGAGAATATATGGAATCCTAAAATATACATTATTAGCGGGATGAATTGTAAATTCAAAAACAAAAAAATAAATTAAAGACACCTAAAATAGCCTTATTCCAATTTTAAAAATTAAAACCCTAACTAAAAGGAATACTTTATTCCTTCTTCACTAATCACAATTATATTGATCTCATTCTTCTTCCCAGAGCACCGATACCGCCATAACAGAACCGCCTGATTTTCCGCGTGAAACCACCCAAAATTCCTTCGCCGGCTACCGTTGCCAGTACATTGAATTCACCGGCGGCCAATATTCCTCGTCGTCTACTCGTCTTCGCCAACCTTTTCTCCCGATGACCGAATTATCGCAATTCGCAGTCTACTCGACTTCGTAGTATACTATGTTCCATTGCAGTCTACCACCACCGCGTTATCGCCGACGACCGAATTATCACGGTAAGTGTCGATCAATTCATCTTGCATTTGTAGTTGTTTGTTTCTTGAGCATGATTTCAAATTACCCTTTTAGTTCTCTAGATAATGCTACCAAGTTAAAGGAGACATAAATGGGCAAAGATAGAGCCTCATAGGCAGAGTTGGGGAAGGTTTTGTGATTTAGGACTTAGGAGGGCTACCTGTATGAAAAAAGGTGGGTTGGTGGTAGTTGAGGAGGTGAAAAGCTTTGTGGTCATAGGGTTGGTGGTGGTACCATTCGCTCATTCGTTCTATTTGTTTTGTTTATTCTATTTTCTCTCTAAATTGGTTTGTCTAGTCAGTTCCTTGGTATAATAGGTTCTGCACTTCTACAAATGGGTTCACCATGATTGTTTGTTGATGGCAACCATCATTGTACTATTGTATAGAAAATTAGAAATGACTTGATTTATATTCATTTCAAATGCAACTTGTAAAAAAATTCCTTGGTGGTTGCTTGAGAAGAATGGAAATTTGAGAATTTGTTTGTATTGATTGGTAAGGGAGGGATAGAGGTAGGATGTAGGAGCACAAGTATTGCTTATAGTTCATGTAGATATATTTCACTTGGAAAGTTCATAATAGGAGTGACATTATTTTTCAGATGGAGCTATGGGATTAGTAGTTGATAGTAGTTTGATAATGCTGATTCTAATACCAACTGTCTGTGGAGACTTGGCCCTAATGGGTTTCTTTATAGGATTCCTCTTAATAGCTTTCCCTTTTCTTGAATTCTTAATATTTACAGAGTCAAATAGCTGATTGATGTCATCTCCAATGGAATAAACACGTCCTTGTCTAGACACGTAATGCTTCCGCGCTTTCTCATTCATATTTTCTTCCTCGACCTCCAATGACCTGAACTTCAGGTCGTCTACTATCATCAACACAAACTAAACACTAAATATCTTACACAAAGTTGCCTATCTTTTGCACACAACACCACAAATTTGCCATTTCTACACCTAATAGCTACTTTGGCAGATTCGAAATTTAGTTATCACATTATGTGGCTGAAATTCAGATACTGAGTGTCCAACAAGGGTTCAGATTCGAGTGTCAGGTTGAAGAAATCTCAAAGTCAAGGACTAGGGTAAGTTGTAGAAGATTCCATATTCTGAATTTGGATTTAGTGACCACAGCAATTTTCGAAGTTTTAGTAGTAAGTTTCCAGATTACTAGTCAATTAATTAAGATTTTTCCAAAGTCTTAATGCTTTGTGGTTGAATTATTAAATATATGATTTCCTTTGAGAAAAGAAAGAGCTATAAAAAGGTTTAGTTACTGTACATGTACAATAGAATTTTCCGATTAAAAATACTTCCTCCTCTGTGGTCAGTTCAACCAATGCAAAGCTGCATTGAATTCCTTGATTGGCTTCATCATTATCAATTTCTAGGATTCTTTAATTCTTGAAGAAAATTAAACTAGATACATTGTGTTATTGAAATGAACATGCATTTCTTGCCGCGGTAGTAGGGGATTCAAAGCATCCCCTTCTATTTAAGATGTTAAGCAAAAGAAAAAAATTCAATTAGGTAATCCAAGGTTTGGGTTAATTACACTAATGTATTATTTAATAAACGTATTTGGCCTATCTAGAAGCTTAACTAAAAATATGTATATTCTTTTATGGACTTAAGAATTGATGGTAATGTATTATTTGATGAACGTATTTGGTCTATCTAGAAGCTTAACTCAAAACATGTATATTCTTTTATGGACTTAAGAATTGATGCTAATTTTGTATGGGGTACATTGTGAAACCAAATCTGCAAAATTCCACGAACCGGTCAAACTTTAATCACAATAAAAAATATATGCTTGTGATTCTTAATAAAGATGAACGTGTATGTCATGTTAATAATGTTATTACTTCAATCAAAACAACCGTGTGTTGAGAACTCTTAATCCCCACTTAATAATTTTTTATGTTATTTTCAAGATCGGAGTGACTCACTTGTCCATTTTCATGAAGTAAGTTAAGTTCGGTTGTGTTTTTAGTTGTTCTTTCCTAATTTCATTACAATATAGAACTTATTATATATATATATATATATATATATATATATATATATATATATATATATATATACATATATATATATATATACATATATATATATATATATATACATATATATATATATATACAACATATATATATATATATATATATACATATATATATATATGTATACATATATATATACATATATATATATATATACATATATATATATATATATATATATACATATATATATATATACATATATATATATATACATACATATATATATATATATATCCAAATTAATGTGCAAGATACTTGAGCGAAAAGTGTCAACAAGGTGGTGTATGTGGGATGTATGGATTTTGTGATTCAAATTATTTATCTCCTATGACACAAACCAATAAAGAAGAGCAATTCGACTATCTAGCTCGTGTCTTTGGCCAAAATGAAGGGAATAATGTTAATCAACTATTCTTTGCACCTTATCATGAGAAGTAAGTATGAATTATTACCCGTCAAAAAAAAAAAGTATGAATTATTAAATTAATTATTAAAAGGATGGGAAGATGTTAACTGGCTATGCACACACTAACATTTACGGATGTGCAGTCGACATTGGATGCTAGCGGTCATTAGTCCGTGGAATGGAGTGGTGTTTTGGCTTGATCCTGCTGGGGCGGAAAATGATATTCCTGAGTTTGCTCAAAGGACCATAAACGAGTATGTATACAAAGTACATTATATATTTAACTCATAATATTGAAGTAATCATCTAATTTTTACTTGACAGTTTTTTAGGGGAATCATAAAATTTAGTCTCGTATATTGAAAGGACATTAAGAAAATGAAAAAGAATCCGACAATTAAGTGGAAAAAACCTGAGGTATGTTATTCTAATTTTTTATTATTTTGATGCATTTATATTGTTGCTTATTAAAATTAATATGTAATATGACTAATTGTATAATTACCTTTATGAACAAGTGTCCTCGTCAATCCCAAGAATCTCTGGACTGTGGATATTATATATGTCGATATATGCTCGAGACTATAGAGAAAAGGCGACAAGTGATTCCTGATAAGGTATCAATTCTTTCAAAACACCATTCACTTGATTATTTCTCATATCTATTATTAGTGCTTGAAGTTAACCAAGATTTATACTTATCAAAAATACTTACTTTTATGATTAACAACATATTTCATATCAAATTATTTTTAAATAAATTTATTAATGTTTTGTAGTACTTTGGCGGAGTTACAACTGAATTTCCTCAAAACAAGCTTGACGAGTTGAGAGACTTATGGATCAAATACGTGGAGGAATATAAACAAGCGGAAGAAGAGGAATCTAAAGAAAGTGTCGATTTTGATTAGGTGTTAAGCAGGATTAGATAGGTAATTAGTTAGAACAATGAGTTGATTAATTTACTCTGCATATGAGTTGAAAGAAATAATGGTTGCTTTAGGTATCTTTTGAGAAGTTGATTTTTTGAATCTTCATATATCGATATTATTTTGTAATGAATTATGGTATTGCATCAATGAAATTTTTGTCAAGTTATATAATAATTCGAATTTTGTCAATGCAAGTGGCACGCGATTTTGTAGGAAATATATATCAAAAAAAATTATAGGTAAATTAAATAAAGCCACAAGCTAGAATTTTGTCGTTAAAAAAAATGAGGCAAAGACACCATATGTTCTAATGTATGGCCTCTTATATCAAATTAAATATAGTACTTAGGAAGACGAAAGAGACCACCTTTCCATCTAAGTGATTTTTTTGAGAAAGATAAAGAGACCACCTATAAATAATAAGTGGTTTTTTAGTACGATGAAAGAGACCACATTTATTTTTTATGTGGTTCCTTATCCTTCTTATTTTTTCCTACTTCAATACATAAAAAAAACCACTTATTTAAAAAAAGTGGTCTCTTCTTTCGATATAACAAACCACCCATAATAAGTGGTCTTTTACCCTGAGAGACCACTGAGCTCAAGACCACCTCTAAAGTGGTCTCTAAGATGTTTTTTAGGGGGTCTCTTTTTGCATTTTTGTAGTAGTGGTGAATTTTAGTGTCCGGTACAAGTAGGAGGACGTGCGCGTGGGTATTACGTCATGAGGTTCATGCTCGATATCGTCAACCATTGTAAAGATGTTGGTGATCTTCGAAAGGTATGTAACTTTTAGGTTTCCAATTGTTGTTTGTTGCATTTCCGGCCTATTTTGGCCTTTTCGCTCCCAAAATGTAGTTACGAAGTGATTTAACCCCAAATTCTCCTTGAACATGATTATATGAGGCATAATATAACTAGTATGTAGATTCTTAGGCTTGCATATGTTGTTTGTCGCATTTCGGGAACGAAAAGGCCATTTCCGACCTATTTTGGCCTTTTCGCTAATGTACTTATCAAGTGATTTAACCCCAAATTTTCTTTGAACATGATTATATGAGGCATAATATAACTAGTATGTAGATTATTAGGCTTGCATATGTTGTTGGTTGAATTTCGGGAAGGTATATGTCATTTTTAGAAGTACTACCTACGGTAAAATGATTGAATTCTTATATATGTGTTTATTCTTTGGTTGTTTTGCAAGGTTTATGCGAATTCCACACCACGTTTGAGGAACTTCACCAAAGAAGAAATTGATGAAGTTCGGGATAAGTTGGCGTCCCACATTACCGATGATTGCATAACATGACATTTTAGCTCGAATGTATTTCTATATTCTATGTACACTTTTTACATTATAAATATATTTGAAGTTAATTATAACCTATCTCCACTTGTCATATATTATCGTATTGCAATTTGCATTTTTTTTTGTCCAAGGGAGGTTTTGGGTGGGGGTGGGGTGGTGCGGGTGGGGGCTGTGGATGGGGGTGCAGGGGTTGTGCAGGGGTGTGGCAGGTGGTGGGCAGGGGTAGGCTGTGGAGGGTTGGGAGGGCTATGGCAGGGGGTGGGCAGGGATGGGGGTGGGCAGTGGGTGGGGGCTAGGGGTGGGCAGTGGGTGGGGGCTGGGGGTGGGCTGGGCTGTGGAGGGGTGTAACAGCCCGAATTTCCCAACCAGCTTCTAAAGAATTAAGCACAGCGAAAGAGACTCTAGTCGAGATAACTCGGACTATTACCATCATACTCACCGAACTATATTGGAGAGTGTGGAACTCAATTCCTAACTATATTCAAATAAATTAACTATTATAACTACGCTCTTATTCACAGACTCTATTCCCATAAATTTCTACAGAAAATCCGGTAGAGTTTCTTTTGAAAATAGGACAACGCTAAAGCGAAAAAAAATGATTTAAACCTGTTTGCAAATTCAATTTATATAATATATCCAAATCCCAAAGCTCAACAACCTCAACGCTTTCGCAGAGCAACAATCAATAGAGAATTAGGAGCACTAACGACTCTTAAATGAAAGATATATTATAAATAATAAACGACTAACTATTACAAAGTCAACGTCCTCACTTCGATAGCAACTATAATACTGCTCCAGCTTGTATTAGCTTCAACTTGCAAAGGTAAATTTCGGCTTCAACCTGAAACATTTAGGAAAACTGCCACCCACCAAGTGACAGGCCACAGAAATGACAAAACAACATATACACATCAGCAAAGCTGAGTACTAACCCGTAAACAAGAGTAACACATGCTTTGGTGGTTTTTACTTGAAAACGACTCTCACACAATCAACATAAGTTCAACAATCACACCAATCATAGCATACTTAGCAGCAATATTCTTGTTGAACATACATATTACATTTCCAAATTCCACGTTCCATAATACTTCATCAATCATATAGTAACAAAATTCAATAAGATGACTCTCAACAATGACATGTTTCTATATTCTCATTTAATCAACCTTTCAACTCAGTTACTATATTTTCACAAAATCCGATCGTTTGGCATGAACGCGAGTGGAGAGGGGTACCACGCAGTACCAGCTGTCTCCAAACTAGTGAGGGTCGTCACCCAGCCTTTTATTGTATGCTTGCAAGACTTACCCGGACATGTCCTATAACGCCAGGAATTCGCCCCTCCTGGAAGGCAACAGCTAGGGACTCTACCCGCCCTAACTCGGGTGCCATTCATGCCTCACTTTCATATTTATAAAATAAGATATTTAATGATTTACACTTTAATCCTCAATACTCATAACATAACACCATATTCGCCTTATCTGGTCTTAACTCATATTTGAATCATTTCCTCGTTATTATACCAAATTATATTTTCAGAAACATAGTATTTTCGAAAGACTCCAATGACTGAACAAAAAGAATACTTTTATAATAGTCCAATAGCAATTCACAACTAACTCATAGAGATGCATCTATAATCATAGGCATTACTATAAATGATATATGATATCTAATATTCAATATAACCCCCACAGGAGCATTTAAATATATATTGCTAAACATAAAGGTTACATCCACTCTATAACAATTATGCGAAACCTCCAAGCATGCTCACTTGATTTCCCATATCATCTTGAATTATATACGTCTACATAGCCATCCTCCAACAACCACCTCAAAATAACATCGATAATCAATAACCAAAATTAGACTAATCTAAACTATAAAACGTAATCATAACTTATTCCCAATTCACAAATGATCAACCTTAAACATTCTAATTTCCTTAATCCTGAATTAATATCTATAACTTCGATGATATTAGCTACATCGACTTGCATCCCAATTCATAATCACAATTCCAAATCTTAACTTACGAGAATTAACCAAAAACACACGACTCAAGTTTCATCGATCATAGGTTGATTATAAGTAACTAAATATGATCCAAGTTATACCATTAGTTGAGTTCTTATTAACACAATCAGTAATAAAAACAAGTACAGATCATACTCATGGTCATACATAGCGAATTTATCTCATTAAAACAATTCCATTATCTAAGTGGGACTTCTTCAAAGTAAATCTTAACTTACTTTGATTTATGTAGTTAAACACACACACTAATACACTTAGTGGATCACTAGTTAAATAAGTAGACTTTATTAACCACGTCTTCATTAATCGAATCCATAGTTAATAAAACTAACTCAAGTACTCTTCACATTACTAATAAGGACTAATTAATTCTCTTTCTAACTTAATAGGAGAAAACTAATTAAATTAACTCAATCAACTTTCCTAACTAAGACTGTTTCACGAGTTTAATTACAAATCTTTGATAAGGAGACAATAACACTAATATATTCAACTACTAAACAAATTCCATTAGTCGGATTAAGTTGAGGTTATAAAGAGTCAATCAAACTAACTTACTCATTTAGTACTCTCCAATATAACGGTGATAAAGATTAGTGGTAAAATTATTTAACAAAAGTAGCTTGGAACTTATAACGTCATTTCCTAGATTTCAATTCTAATAAACTCAACTCAAACCACATACGTAAATGAAACACCCACCTACATGGCTTCTCTTTACTCTTTCAAGAAGAATTGAATTAAAAGAATTATTTGTAGGAAAATTGATCTAGTTTACTAAGGCTACAAAACCCAATGATACCATAAACTGATTTTATACTCCAAAGAATCAAATTAGTACTTAGGTACTCTTAAAATTGACAATAACAATAGCACAACAACAGTTACCACCAAGCATTAAAACAACAACATATCTTCCTCATCATCATCAACAACCACAACAACAACCAAGACAACACTTACAACCACTAGGAGTAACACAAACAATAGCAACGACGACAAAGAACAACTTAAGCTTGAATTACTAATCAATAATTCTGAAATTTAAAGAAAAATAGACAAGAGGTGTGTACCTCTGCTCAAGTAGAGCAGGGACGGAAACAAAGCACAAGAGGGGAGCTGAGCTCCGGCGGTTCGTCGCGGCAAAGGACAACAACAACACAACAGCGGCGATGATGACGACACTTTGCTCGCGGTAGCGGCACCGACCAACCGCAAGTATCAACGGCAACACCGACAACCAAGAGGAAGGAGAAAACTGCAAGCAGGGAAAACAGTGAAGGGAGAAGTGTCGCGGGATCTCCGGCAGCCTCAGAAAACGCCGGCGAGGCGCGATGCAGGTGAACGAGAGAACCCGAAGGTTCACTGGGAGGAGAGAGAGAGAACAGTGGTGTGGCGGCTTGCGAGCAGCACCACACGTACGGCAAGAAGATCGACGAGGAGGGGCGCGGCTCCGGTGAGCATAAGACGCCGGCGAACAGAGGAGAGAGGCACAAATGGGGTTGGGGTTTATTAAACCCTTTAGCCGACTAAAATAAATGGTAGGAAGGAAAACCGACTTTGGTTTCCTGTTTGGCCAAATATCACTCAACTTAGTCGCACATAAGACCCAAAATAATTTTAATAATAATATTAATAATAAAAATAATCTCATATAATTAAATAAATGAATATATTGCACACACGACAATATAATTCACATTCCACCTCTCAATTAAAATAAGAATTTTCGAAACATACTTAACTTAATAATTATAATTAGCATTTCAATAAAGGCTCTTAAAAACAGGGCTATTACAAGGGGTGTGTAGGGGTGTGGCACAGGGGGTGGGCAGGGGTGGGGTGGGGGTGGGCAGGGGGGATGAGCAGGGGTAGGGGGTAGGGGGTGGGTGGTGCAGGGGTGTGTGCAGGAGCAGGCTGCAGGAATAAATTATATAAAAAAAAATTAGGAGAAGGGCTGCACTAGTTTACAAAAAGCGCAGCCCTTCTTCTTAGTAGGGCTGCGCTTTATAAACTAGCGCAGCCCTTCTTGCTTAGAGGGCTCCTGAAGCCAGCAGCCCTTCAAGCTTAGAAGGGTTGCGCTTGTTGAAAAAGCACAGCCCTTCTAAGCTAGAAGGGTTGCGCTAGTAAAAAAGGCGCAGCCCTTCAAGCTTGGAAGGGCTGCGCTTTTTAGTAAAAGGCGCAGCCTTCTAAGCTTTGAGGGTTGCGCTTTTTACTAAAAAGTGCAGCCCTTCTTTGTGAAGGGCTGCGCTTTACAAGCGCAGCCCTACTTGAAAAGTGAAGGGCTGCTATTGAAAGGGCTGCTGTCAAAAAGCGCAGCCCTACAGGCCATTTTCAGCGCAACCCTTCTTCATTTTTCCACTAGTGAAAATCATCCTTTTCCGATGGTCAAAATTCATCGGTAAAAACGCGTTGTCCGACGGTAACCTTATTACCGATGGCCATCTGTCGGTAAACGGCCGTCGAAAATTTTGTCGTCGGTAATTCAGACATTACCGACGGATTAACCGTCGATAACAGTTACCGTTGTGTTGCTTTTGTTACCAACGGTGAAACTGTGACAAATTACTGACGGTTTATATAAATTTTACTGACGCTTTGATCCGTTGGTAACTTGTCACTTTTTAAATCCTTATGGTTTTTTTTTAAATTTTCTTTTCCATAATATTTGATAGAATAAAAAATGCAATCAAACTAAAATCAAGACTTTGTACATCTACAATGTAATAAAAACAAATATTTCATTTATCAATTTGTAAAACATTACATATGTGCTTCGAGAAAGAATTCAATAACTTTGATAAATCTAATATAAAAAAATCTGATATACTTAAAATCAAATACAACTAACACAATTAAAATATGATAAATCTTAAACAAAAAAAATAAAAAAAATTCTAAATAAAATAACTAAAGTTCTAGATCTTCAATCTTGAGCTTCAATCATGAAGAATCCAATTCTGCAACCAAAAACATAAAAAAAAAAAAAAAATCAAAAACACATATCAGAAAAAAAATGAACAAATAAAATTTACCGACGCTATAAACCGTAAGTAACAAAAAATGATGATAATAATGAAATAAAATAAAATAAATTATGATAATAAATCTGAAAAATAGAATAACATAATAAATCTGACAAATAAATCAAAGAAAATCAAAATAAAAACAAAATAACCCTACACCCAAATTCCCATGAACCCACCCACCTAAATCCCCCAAAAACCCTAACCACCCACGAACCCACCAACCCAAAGCACCCAAAAACCCAAACCACCCACTAACCCACCCAACTAAAAACCCTAAACAATCCTGAACTGAACTCGCAACCCTAACCCAACCACGCACAACCGCGCATAACCGCACATCACCACGCAACCTCACGCAACCCCGCAACACCTAGCCCAACTCGCAACCCCACCCCACCCCCAACCCCGCACAACCCAAAATTTCAACCTCAGATGGAAATTCCCGGAGGAGAGAGAGGAGAAACCGTGAGAGGAGAGAGAGAGAGGAAGAATCCGTGAGAGGAGAGAGAGAGAGGAAGAAACCGTGAGAGGACAGAGGGAGGAGAGAGCGAGGAGAAACCGTGAGAGGACAGAGAGAGAGAGAGATATATGAACGGAAGGCTAAACGATGACCTTTTATTCGGTGAAAAGAAATTAGTTAACATTTACCGATGATTTTTCCGTTGGTAATTTGAAAGGCTATCGCTAACTACCGACGGGTCTTGAAAAACCGTCAGTAAAAAGCTGATTTCTACCGGTAATTTTGTCCGCCGGCCAAAATATCCGTCGGTGATTGTGAATTTACCGACAGATATTTTGGCTGTTAGTAAAATCCGTCGATAAAGACGTGGATTCTTGTGGTGATTACGGTTTACATATAATGCAAACTATAACTAGAAAAATTTTATGATAAACAAACTGACCCTTTATAGTCTGGAGCCTGACTAAGGTTTACATATAATCCAAACTAAACCTAGGAAAATTTTATAGTTCCAAGACTTTACTTTAATAATCCGTAGACTGAATAGAGTTTACATATAATGCAAACTAGACTTAAGGAAATTTTAGAGTACTAAGACTGAACTTTTATAGTACGAATACTGACTTTTATATTACGTAGGCTCAAGTAGGGTTTACATATTATGCAAACTTGAACTATGGAAGTTTTATAGTCCTTAGGCACAATAATTTTATGTTTTTACTTAAATGGAAATTTACTAATTTTATTTTTTATGTATTTGCCTTTGAATGTACAAGAATATGTGGAGCTCAACATGTCCAGAAGCATACGAGAACATTCTTTGGTTGATATTATTACCAGTACGGATTTCCTTTTCTAGGTTATTCATAACTTTACTATACATTTCCTTTTCATTGCGGTTGGTTATTTGTCAGCACGGATTTAGCTTACGACGTGTTTGGAATCCCTCAGCCAAACAAATATTTCACAGAGAGCCGACAAAGATCTCCATTAATAGATCCTTTTAGCAGGCCCAATGACCATAGATCGAACCAATCTAATTTTTACTATGCGATGGGTGGCTTGTCAATGAATGGTTGTACCCATCGTTTCTTTTTTGGGGTTAATATCCGCAATGCAGTTCATCCAACGATAAACAAAACTGAATCGGAATTATATAGCTACGACACAATCAAGCCCGAACGAACAAAATATTCAATTGAATCGTAATGATCTTTTATAGTGCGAAGACTAAATTTTATAGTTTGTAGAATGACTAGGGTTTATATATAATGTAAAATAGAACTAGGGAAATTTTATAATCATAATACTGAACATTTATAATCAAGCTACTAACTTTTGTAGTCCGTAGACTGATTAGGGTTTACATAGAATGCAAAGTAGAACTATGGAAATATTACATTCTTAATACTGAACTTCTATATTACGAAAACTAAGTAGGGTTTAACATATAATGAAAACTAAAACTAGGGTAATTTTATAGTCCTAATACTAAATTTTATAATCCGTAGATTGACTAGGTTTTTCATATAATGCAGACTAAATAAACTAGTGAAATTTTATAATCCTACTACTATGCTTTTATACTCAGCAGACTGATTAGGGTTTACATATAATGCAAACTAGACCTAAGAAAATTTTATATTTCTAAGACTGATGTTTGATAGTCCGAATACCGACTTTTATAGTTCGTTGACTGAACCAGGGTTTAAATATATCGCAAACTAGATCTAGAAAATTTTCATAGTCATAACACTAAATTTTTATAGTCTGAATACTAACTTTTATAAACCGTATACTGACTAGGGTTTATATAATGCAAACTAGAAGTAGGAGAATTTTATAGTCCCAACACAGAACTTTTATTGTGATCAGAATGACTAGGTACTATATAATGCACCTAGACATAGGAAAATTCTATATTCATAATACTAAACTTTATTAGTCCGTGTACTGACTAGGGTTTACATATAATGCAAACTAGATTTACAAAAATTTTATAGTACTAAGACTGAACATTTATAGAACGAACACTGACTTTTTATATTCGATAGACTTAAGTAGGGTTTCATATAGTGCAAACTAGAACTATGGAAATTTTATAGTCCTTGGACATAAGGATTTTACGTTTTTACTTAAATGCAAATTTACTGATTTCATCTTTTACCGATTTCCTTTGACTGTACAAGAATATGTGGAGCTTAGCATGTCTGGAAGCACATGAGAACATTCTTTTTCTAATATTATTACCAGTATTCGATACTGGGTTATTCATAGCATTACTATACTTTTGCAATTAATTGCGGGTTGGTTATTCGTCAGCACGGATTTAGCTTATGACGTTTTGGGAAGCCCTCGGCCAAACAAATAATTAAGTAAGAGCTGACAAGCAATTCCATTAATTAACTGACCATTTTATCTCTTTGGAACAACTTAATGAATTTAGTAGATCCTTTTTGGAGGCCCAATGACCATAGATCGAACCTATTTGATTTTTAAAGTGCGATGGCTGGCTAGTCGGATTGGCTATACCCACCTTTTCATTTTTGGGGTGAATATCCGCAATGCAATTCAGCCAACGATAAACAAAAATGAATCGAAACTATAGAGCTACGAGAAAATCCAACCCGAACGAACAAAATGTTGAATTGAATTTCATCGACCTATTATATTGCGAAGACTAACTTATAGTCTGTGGACTGGCTAGGATTTACATATAATGCAAACTAGAAGTACAGAAATTTATTTTCCAATACTGAACTTTTATAATCCGACTCATATCTTTTAAAGTCTGTAGACAGATTAGGGTTGACATATAATGCAAACTAGAACTAGGAAAATTTTATATTCCTAAGACTAAACTTTTATAATACGGAGAGTGACTAGGGTTTACATATAATGAAAACTAGACAAGAGAAAACATTTTAGTCCTAATAATGAACTTTTATAATCCTAATAACGAACTTTTATAGTCTAGAGACTGACTAGGATTTACATATAATGCAAAGTAAACCTAGGGAAAGTTTATAGTACTAAGACTAAACTTTTTTTTGTCTGAATACTCACTTTTATAGTCCGTATACTGGTGAGGGATTACATATCAAACACTAGACCTGGAAAAATTTTATACTACTAAGAATCGGCTTTTATATCCGAAGAGTGACTATGGTTTACATATAATGAAAACTAGACCTACAAAAAATTAAACTTCTAAGACAATACTTTTATAGTATTGAGACAGACTAGGTTTTACATATAATGCCAACTAGACATAGGGAAGTTTTATAATTCGTAGACTGAATTTTTATAATTCGTAGACTTATTAGGGTTTATATATAATGCAAATGTAGATTGATGAAAATTTTATAGTCTTAATACTTAACTTTTATTGTTCAAAAATTAACTAGTGTTTACCTATAGTGCAAACTAGACGTAGGAAAATTTCATAGTACTAAGACTACACTTTTATAGTCCGTATATTGACTAGGTTTTACATATAATGCAAAACTAGAACTAAGAAAATTTTATAATCCCACGACTGAACTTTTATGGTCTGCAAACTGGCAAGGATTACTAAGCTTGAACTTTTATAATGCTAATACATACTATTATAATCCTATACTGAACATAGTTTACATATAATACAAACTAGACCTAGGGAAATTTTATAGTCTTAAAACTAAACTTTTATAGTTCAGAGATTGAATAGGGTTTACATATAATGCAAACTAGATTTAGTAAAATTTTATAATTCTAAAACTGAACCTTTATAGCCCGTAGACTGACTATGGTTTACATTTAATGCAAACTAGAGGTAGGAAAAATTCTATAGTCCTACAACATAACCATTATTGTCCGTAGACTGACAAGGCTTTACATATAATGCAAATTAGACCTAGAGAAAAATTATAGTACTAAAACTGAACTTTTATAGTCTAACATTGACTTTTATAGTCCGTAGACTGAACTAGGGTTTACATATAATACAAACTTGACCTAGAGAAATTTTATAATCATAATATTGAACATTTTAAGTGCAAAAACTGACTTTCATAGTATGTAAACTAACTAGGGTTTACAGATAATGTAAATTAGACTTATGGGGAATCTTATAACCCTAATACTGAACTTTTATAGTACAAATAATGACTTTTAGAATCCGTGAACTGACTAGGGTTAACATATAATGCAAACTAGGCCTAGTGAAATTTTATAGTACAATGACTAAATTTTCATAGTACGGGGAGTTTTATAATAAAATGCAAACTTAAGCTAGGAAATTTTTATAGTCCTAATACTGAACTTTTATAGTCCGAAAACTAACTAGGTTTTACATATAATGCAGCCTAGACAAAAGGAAATTTTATATTCATAATACTGAACTTTTATAGTACAAACACTAACTAGGGTTTACATATCATGAAAAAAAGACTAAGGAAAATTTTATAATACCAAGACTGAACTTTTATAGTACGAATACTGCAATTTTATAGTTCGTAGAATGACTAAGATTTACATATAATTCAAACTAGACCTAGGAAAATTCTATAATCCTAAGACTTAACTTTTATAGCTCGTAGACTGACTATGGTTTACATATGATGCAAACTAGACCTAGAAAAATTTTATAGTATAAAAAACTGAACTTTTATAGTACGAAAACTAACTTTTGTAGTTCGTAGACTGAATTAGTGTGTACAGATAATGCAAACTAGAACTAGGGAAATTTTATAGTCCAAATAAAAAACGTAATAGTTTGAAAACTGACTTTTATAGCCCATATACTGACCAGGGTTTACATACAATGCAAACTAGACATAAGAAATTTTTTAAGTCTTAGGACTGAACATTTTATCATCAGAAGACTAACTAGGGTTTACATATAATGTAAACTAGACATAGGAAAGTTTATATTCTAAGACTGAAATTTTATAATATGGACATTGAATAGGATTTACATATAATGAAAACTACACCTAGGAAAAATTTAGACTACTAAAACTCAACTTTTACATTCGGAGAGTGGCTAGGGTTTATATATAATGCAAACTAGACTTATGGAAACTTTAAAGCATTAAGATAAAATTTTTATAGTCCGAAGACTGACTAGGGTTTATATATAATGCAAACTAGATTTGCAGAAATTTTATAGTCCTGGTTCTGAACTTTTATAGTTCGAAAAATGACTAGCGTTTACCTATAATGCAAACTAGAACATAGGGAAATTTTATAGTACTAAGACTAAACTTTTATATTTCGTGTACTGACTAGGGTTTACATATAATGCAAAACTAGACTTAGGAAAATATTATATTACCAGGACTTAACTTTTATAGTGCTAAAATTAAACTTTTATAGTCGCAAACTTACTAGGGTTTACGAATAATTCAAACAAAACCTAGAGAAATTTATATTACTAAAACTGAATTTTTTAGTGCAAAAACTTATTTTTATAGATTGTAAACTGACTAGGGGATACATATAATGTAAACTAAACTTATGAGAAATTTTATAATCCTAATAATACTGAACTATTATAGTACGAATACTGACTTTTATATTCTGTAACTCACTAGGCTTTACATATAAGGCAAACTACAGCTAGGAAAATTTTATTGTACGAAGACTGAATTTTAATATTACGGAGACTTAATAGGATTTACATATAATGCAAAATAGACCTAGGGAAATTTTATAATCCTAGGACTATACTTTTATAGTCCGTATACTGACTAGGGTTAACCTATAATGCAAACTAGATCTAGGAAAATTTATAGTTCTATTAGTGAACTTTTATATTTCGTACACATATTAGGGTATATATATATAATGCAAACTAGAAATATGAAAATTTTATAATCTGAATACTGAACTTTTACATATAATCCAAACTCGACATATAAAACTTTTATAATCCTTAGACTGTGTAGGTTTTACACATAATGCAAACTTGAACTAGTGAAATTTTATAGTCCTAATACTAACTTTTATACTCTATAGACTAATTAGGGTTTACAAATAATGCAAACAAGACCTAGAAAAATTTTATAGTACAAAAAATGAACATTTATAGTACGAAAACTGACTTTTGTAATCCGTAGACTGAATTAGGGTTTACAGATAATGCAAACTAGAATAAGGAAAATTTTATAGTCATGATACACATGGTTATGTTTGAATAGTGACTTTTATAGTCCATAGACTAGGGTTTACATATAATGTAAACTAGACCTAGAGAAATTTGTAATCCTAAGTTTTGACAGTTTATCGTTCAAAGACTGATTAGGGTTACATATAAATCAAACTAGACCTAAGGAAGTTTTATTGTTTTAAGACTTAACTTTTATAGTATGGATAATGACTAGGATTTAATAGTCAGAATATTGAACTTTTATTGTCCCGATACTGACTAGGGTTTATATATAGTGCATCATAGACATTGGGAAAAAATTTTAGTCTTAAGACTGCTCTTTTATAATACAGAGAGTGACTAGGTTTTCCATGTAATGCAACCTAGACATAAGGAAATTTTAGTCTTAAGACTGCTCTTTTATAATACAGAGAGTGACTAGGTTTTCCATGTAATGCAACCTAGACATAAGGAAATTTTATATTCATAATACTGAACTTTTATAGAACAGACATTGACTATGGTTTATATGTCATGCAAAATAGACTTGGGAAAATTTTATAGTACTAAGACTAAACTTTTATAGTTCGGATATTGAAATTTAATAGTTCGTAGACTGATCAGGGTTAACATATAATGGAAACTAGACATAGGAAAATTTTATATTCCTATGACTTAACATTTATAGTTCGTAGACTAATTAGGATTTACATCTACTGCAAACTAGAGCTAGAAAAATTATATGGTACAAAAAGTGAAATTTTATAGTACGAAAACTGACTTTTGTAGTCCGTAGACCGAATTAGGTTTTACATATAATGTAAATTAGAACTAGGGAAATTTTATAGTCCTAATACAAAACATTATAGCGTAAATCTTGACTTTTGCAATCCATATAATGACCAGGTTCATATTAAATGCAAACTAGACCTAGGAAAATTTTATAGTTCTAGGACAAAACATTTAATCGTCCGAAGAGTGATTAAGGTTTACATATAATTCAAACCAGACCTAGGGAAGTTTAATAGTTCTAAAACTGGACCTTTATATCCTGTAGACCGACTTGGGTTTACATTCAATGCAAACTAGAGCTAGGAAAATTTTTATAGTCCTAAAACATAACCGTTATAGTCTGTAGACTGATAAGGCTTTACATATAATGCAAATTAGAGACACAGAAAAATTATAGTACTAAAACTGAACTTTTATAGTCTGAACACTAACTTTTATAGTCCGTAGACTGAATTACGGTTTATATATAATATAAATTTGACCTAGAGAAATTTTATAATCATAAGATTGGATATTTTTAGTGCAAAAACTGACTTTTATAGTTAGCAAACTGACTAGGGTTTAGATATAATGTAAATTAGACTTATGAGAAACTTTATAATCCTAATGCTGAACTTTTATAGTACGAATTACGACTTTTAGAATCTGTAAAGTGACTAGGGTTTACATATAATGCAAACTAGGCATAGTGAAATTTTATAGTACTATAACTAAATTTTCAACGGGACTTTTATAATTCATATATTGACTATGGTTTAGATAAAATGTAAACTTAAGTTAAGAAATTTTTATTGTCCTAATACTGAACTTTTATAGTCCGGAAACTAACTAGGTTTTACATATAATGCAGCCTAGACAAAAGCAAATTTTAGATTCATAATACTGAACTTTAATTTTATAGTACGAACACTGACTAGGGTTTACATATCATGCAAAAAGGACTTAGGAAAATTTTATATTACCAAGACTCAACTTCTATAGTCAAATATTAAAATTTTATAGTTTGTATACAGACAAGGATTTACATATAATTCAAACTAGTCCTAGGAATATTTTATGATCCTCAAACTTAACTTTTATAGTCCGTAGACTGACTACGGTTTACACATGATGCGAACTAGACCAAGAAAAATATTAAAGTACAAAAAACTGAACTTTTATAGTACGAAAACTAACTTTTGTAGTTTGTAGACTGAATCAGTGTGTACAGATAATGCAAACTAGAACTAGGGAAATTTTATAGTCCTAATAAAGAACATTATAGTTTCAATACTGACTTTTATAGCCCATTTACTGACCAGGGTTTACACACAATGCAAACTAGACATAAGAAAAAAAAATTGTCCTAGGACTGAACATTTTATCATCTGAAGACTAACTAGGGTTTACATATATTGTAAACTAGACATAAGCAAGTTTATATTCTAAGACTGAAATTTTATAGTATGGACATTGAATAGGATTTACATATAATGAAAACTACACCTAGGAAAATTTTAGACTACTAAAACTAAAATTTTACATTCGGAGAGTGACTAGGGTTTATATATAATGCAAACTAACCTTATGGAAACTTTAAAGCATTAAGATAAAACTTTTATAGTCCGGAGACTGACTATAGTTTACATACAATGGAAACTAGACTTAGGAAAATTTTATAATTCAAGCTGAATTTTTATAATCCGTGGACTGATTAGGGTTTATATATAATGCAAACTAGATTTACGGAAATTTTATAGTCCTAGTTCAGAACTTTTATAGTTCGAAAATGACTAGCGTTTACCTATAATGTAAACTAGAACATAGGGAAATTTTATAGTACTAAGACTAAACTTTTATATTTCGTGTACTGACTAGGGCTTACATATAATGTAAACTAAACTTATGAGAAATTTATAATCCTAATAATACTAAACTATTATAGTACGAAAACTGACTTTTATAATCTGTAACTCACTAGGGTTTACGTATAAGCCAAACTACACCTAGGAAAATTCTATTGTATAAAGAATGAATTTTAATAGTACGGAGACTTAATGGGATTTACATATAATGCAAACTAGACCTAGACAAAAGGAATTTTAATAGTACGGAGACTAACTAGGTTTTACATATAATGCAGCCTAGACAAAAGAAAATTTTATATTCATAATACTGAACGTTTATAGTACAAACACTGACTAGGGTTTACATATCATGAAAAAAAGACTTAGGAAAATTTTATATTACTAAGACTGAACTTTTATAGTACGAATACTGCAATTTTATAGTTCGTAGACTGACTAAGATTTACATATAATTCAAACTAGACCTAGGAAAATTCTTTGATCCTAAGACTTAACTTTTATAGCTCGTAGACTGACTATGGTTTACATATGATGCAAACTAGACCTAGAAAAATTTTATAGTACAAAAAACTGAACTTTTATAGTACGAAAACTAACTTTTGTAGTTCGTAGACTGAATTAGTGTGTACAGATAATGCAAACTAGAACTAGGGAAATTTTATAGTCCTAATAAAGAACATTATATTTTGAATACTGACTTTTATAGCCCATTTACTGACCAGGGTTTACATATAATGCAAACTAGACATAAGAAAAAAAAATTAGTCCTAGGACTGAACATTTTATCATCTGAAGACTAACTAGGGTTTACATATATTGTAAACTAGACATAAGCAAGTTTATATTCTAAGACTGAAATTTTATAGAATGGACATTGAATATCATTTACATATAATGAAAACTACACCTAGGAAAATTTTAGACTACTAAAACTAAAATTTTACATTCGGAGAGTGAATAGGGTTTATATATAATGCAAACTAGACTTATGGAAACTTTAAAGCATTAAGATAAAACTTTTATAGTCCGGAGATTGACTATAGTTTACATACAATAATGGAAACTAGACTTAGGAAAATTTTATAATTCTAAGCTGAATTTTTATAATCCGTGGATTGATTAGGGTTTATATATAATGCAAACTAGATTTACGGAAATTTTATAGTCCTAGTTCTGAACTTTTATAGTTCGAAAATGACTAGCGTTTACCTATAATGCAAACTAGAACATAGGGAAATTTTATAGTACTAAGACTAAACTTTTATATTTCGTGTACTGACTAGGGTTTACATATAATGCAAAACTACACTTAGGAAAATATTATATTACCAGGACTTAACTTTTATAGTGCTAAAATTGAACTTTCATAGTCCGCAAACTTAATAGGGATTCCGAATATTGCAAACTAAACCTAGAGAAATTTATATTACTAAAACTGAACTTTTTAGTGCGAAAACTTATTTTTATAGATTGTAAACTGACTAGGGTTTACATATAATGTAAACTAAACTTATGAGATATTTTATAATCCTAATAATACTAAACTATTATAGTACGAATACTGACTTTTATAATCTGTAACTCACTAGGGTTTACATATAAGCCAAACTACACCTAGGAAAATTTTATTGTACTAAGAATGAATTTTAATAGTACGGAGACTTAATAGGATTTACATATAATGCAAACTAGACCTAGGGAAATTTTATAATCCTAAGACTATACTTTTATAGTCCGTATACTGACTAGGGTTAACCTATAATGCAAACTACATCTAGGAAAATTTATAGTTCTAAGACTGGACTTTTATATTTCGTACACATATTAGGGTCTATATATATAATGCAAACTAGAAATATGAAAATTTTATAATCTTAATACCGAACTTTTACATATAATGCAAACTCGACCTATAAAGCTTTTATAATCCTTAGACTGTCTACGTTTTACATATAATGCAAACTAGAACTAGTGAAATTGTATAGTCCTAATACTATACTTTTATACTCCGTAGACCTATTAGGGTTTACAAATAATGCAAACTAGACCTAGAAAAATTTTATAGTACAAAAATTGAACCTTTATAGTACGAAAACTGACTTTTGTAGTATGTAGACTGAATTAGGGTTGATATATATTGCAAACTAGAACAAGGAAAATTTTATAGTCATGATACACATGGTTATGTTTGAATAGTGACTTTTATTGTCCATAGACTAGGGTTTACATATAATGTAAACTAGACCTAGAGAAATTTTATAGTCCTAGGACTTAACAGTTTATCGTTCAAAGACTAATTAGGGTTTACATATAATTCAAACTAGACCTAGGGAAGTTTTATTGTTCTAAGACTGAACTTTTATAGTATGGATAATGACTAGGATTTTATAGTCAGAATATTAAACTTTTATTGTCCGATAGTGACTAGGGTTTATATATAGTGCATAATAGACATTGGGAAAATTTTTTAGTCTTAAGACTGCTCTTTTATAATACAGAGAGTGACTAGGTTTTACATGTAATGCAACCTAGACATAAGGAAATTTTATATTCATAATACTGAACTTTTATAGATCAAACATTGACTATGGTTTATATATCATGCAAAATAGACTTGGGAAAATTTTATAGTACTAAGACTAAACTTTTATAGTTCGGATACTGAAATTTAATAGTTCGTAGACTGATCAGGGTTGACATATAATGCAAACTAGACATAGGAAAATTTTATAATCCTATGACTTAACATTTATTGTTCGTAGACTAATTAGGATTTACATTTACTGCAAACTAGAGCTAGAAAAATTATATGGTACAAAAACTGAAATTTTATAGTACGAAAACTGACTTTTGTAGTCCGTAGACCGAATTAGGGTTTACATATAATGTAAATTAGAACTAGGGAAATTTTATAGTCCTAATACAAAACATTATAGCGTAAATCTTGACTTTTACAATCCATATAATGACCAGGTTCACATTAAATGCAAACTAGACCTAGGAAAATTTTATAGTTCTAGGACAAAACATTTTATCGTCCGAAGACTGATTAAGGTTTACATATAATTCAAACCAGGCCTAGGGAAGTTTAATAGTTCTAAAACTGGACCTTTATATCCTGTAGACCGACTAGGGTTTACATTAAATGCAAACTAGAGCTAGGAAAAATTTTATAGTCCTAAAACATAACCATTATAGTCTGTAGACTGACAAGGCTTTACATATAATGCAAATTAGAGAGAGAGAAAAATTATAGTACTAAAACTGAACTTTTATAGTCTGAACACTAACTTTTATAGTCCGTAGACTGAATTACGGTTTATATATAATACAAATTTGACCTAGAGAAATTTTGTAATCATAAGATTGGACATTTTTAGTGCAAAAACTGACTTTTATAGTTAGCAAACTAACTAGGGTTTACATATAGTGTAAATTAGACTTATGAGAAACTTTATAATCCTAATACTGAACTTTTATAGTACGAATAATGACTTTTAGAATCTGTAAACTGACTAGGGTTTACATATAATGCAAACTAGGCCTAGGGAAATTTTATAGTACTATGACTAAATTTTCATAGTACGGGGACTTTTATAATTCATATATTGACTAGGGTTTAGATATAATGTAAACTTCAGCTAAGAAATTTTTATAGTCCTAATACTGAACTTTTATAGTCCGGAAACTAACTAGGTTTTATATATAATGCAGCCTAGACAAAAGGAGATTTTAGATTCATAATACTGAACTTTTATAGTACGAACACTGACTAGGGTTTACATATCATGCAAAAAAGACTTAGGAAAATTTTATATTACCAAGACTCAACTTCTATAGTCAAATATTGAAATTTTATAGTTTATATACAGACAAGGATTTATATATAATTCAAACTAGTCCTAGGAAAATTTTATGATCCTCAAACTTAACTTTTATAGTCCGTAGACTGACTATGGTTTACACATGATGCAAACTAGACCAAGAAAAATTTTAAAGTATTAAGACTAAACTATAAAATTCTAAGCTGAATTTTTATAATCCGTGGACTGATTAGGGTTTATATATAATGCAAACTAGATTTACGGAAATTTTATAGTCCTAGTTCTGAACTTTTATAGTTCGAAAATCACTAGCGTTTACCTATAATGCAAACTAGAACATAGGGAAATTTTATAGTACTAAGACTAAACATTTATATTTCGTGTACTGACTAGGGTTTACATATAATGCAAAACTACACTTAGGAAAATATTATATTACCAGGACTTAACTTTTATAGTGCTAAAATTGAACTTTCATAGTCCGCAAACTTAATAGGGTTTACGAATATTGCAAACTAAACCTAGAGAAATTTATATTACTAAAACTGAACTTTTTAGTGCGAAAACTTATTTTTATAGATTGTAAACTGATCAGGGTTTACATATAATGTAAACTAAACTTATGAGAAATTTTATAATCCTAATAATATTAAACTATTATAGTACGAATACTGAGTTTTATAATCTGTAACTCACTAGGGTTTACATATAAGCCAAACTACACCTAGGAAAGTTTTATTGTACTAAGAATGAATTTTAATAGTACGGAGACTTAATAGGATTTACATATAATGCAAACTAGACCTAGGAAAATTTTATAATCCTAAGACTATACTTGTATAGTCCGTATACTGACTAGGGTTAACCTATAATGCAAACTACATCTAGGAAAATTTATAGTTCAAAGACTGAACTTTTATATTTCGTACACATATTAGGGTCTACATATATAATGCAAACTAGAAATATGAAAATTTTATAATCTTAATACTGAACTTTTACATATAATGCAAACTCGACCTATAAAGCTTTTATAATCCTTAGATTGTCTAGGTTTTACATATAATGCAAACTAGAACTAGTGAAATCGTATGGTCCTAATACTATACTTTTATACTCCGTAGACCTATTAGGGTTTGCAAATAATGCAAACTAGACCTAAAAAAAATTTATAGTACAAAAAATAATCTTTTATAGTACGAAAACTGACTTTTGTAGTATGTAGACTGAATTAGGGTTTGTATATAATGCACACTAGAATAATGAAAATTTTATAGTCATGGTACAAATGATTATAGGTTGAATAGTGGCTTTTATTGTCCATAGACTAGGGTTTACACTAAATATAAACTAGACATAGGGAAATTTTATAGTCCTAGGACTGTACAGTTTATCATCTGAAGACTAATTAGGGTTTACATATAATTCAAACTAGACCTAGGGAAGTTTTATCATTCTAAGGCTATACCTAGGAAAATTTTATAGTTAGAATATTAAACTTTTATTGTCCAGATACTTAGTAGGTTTATATATAGTGCATAATAGACATTGGGAAAAAAATTTAGTCCTAAGACTGCTCTTTTATAATACAGAGAGTGACTTGGTTTTACATGTAATGCAACCTTGACATAAGGAAATTTTATATTCATAATACCGATCTTTTAAAGAACGGACATTGACTAGGGTTTACATATCATGTAAAATAGACTTAGGAAAATTATATTACCAAGACTAAACTTTTATAGTCCGGATACTGAAATTTAATAGTTCGTAGACTGAGCAGGGTTTACATATAATGCAAACTAGACATAGGAAAATTTAATAATCCTATGACTTAACTTTTATACTTCGTAGACTAACTAGGATTTAGATATACTACAAACTAGACCTATAAAATTTTATGGTACAAAATCTAAAATTTTATAGTACGAAAACTGACTTTTGCAGTCCGTAGACTGAATTAGGGTTTACATATAATGAAAATTAGAACAAGGGAAATTTTGTAGTCGTAATACAAAACATTATAGTTTAAATACTGACTTTTATAGTCCATATACTGACCAGGGTTTATATTAAATGCAAACTAGGTGTAGGGAAATTTTATAGTTCTAGTACAAAAGATTTTATCGTCCGAAGACTGATTAGGGCTTACATATAATTCAAATAAGACCTAGGGAAGTTTTATAGTTCTAAGACTGGACTTTTATAATATGGATATTAACTAGGATTTACATATAATGCATTCTAGACTTAAGAAAATTTTTATAATTCTAGGACAGAATTTTTATAATCCGTAGACTGATTAGGGTTTATATATAATGCAAACTCAATTTACGGAAATTTTAGAATCCTAGTGCCGAACTTCTAAAGTCCGAAAATTGACTATCGTTTACCTATAATGCAAACTAGCTAGACATAGGAAAATTTTATAGTATTAATATTAAACTTTTATATTTCGTATACTTACTAGGGTTTACATATAATACAAAACTAGACTTAGGAAAATTTTATATTACAAGGACTTAACTTTTATACTGCTAAACTTGAACTTTTATAGTCTGCAAACTGACTAGGGTTTTCATATAATGCAAAGTAAACCTAGAGAAATTTTATATTACTAAGACTGAACTTTTTTAATGTGAAAACTGACTTTTATAGCCTACAAACTGACTAGGGTTTACATACAATGTAAACTAAACTTATGAGAAACGGTTATTTCACAAGGTACCCCTGAGTTCTTGTAAAATTCACGTGGTACCCACAAAATTTTCAAAATTCACGAGGTACACCTCAGTTTCCGTACATTAACACCGCATACCCTATTTCGTCAACTCTCCGTTAGTGCATTTTCAAAATTCACATGGTACCCAAGATATTGAACTTATTAACACCGCATACCCTATTTCGTCAACTCTCCGTTAGTGCATTTTCAAAATTCACATGGTACCCAAGATATTGAACTTATTTCACAAAATACCCAATTTTTTTAAAATGAAAAAACTAGCCGTTGCCAAGCTATAAAGGCTAGTTATGTTTTCCTTGCATATATATATGTGAGAGTTGGTGTACTCCTTTGTGTGTTAACATGTCTTCACATTCCATAACTTCCTCTTCATTTGAATCTACATACATTAGATTTATGTAATGTTGGGGAGATGAAGCAAAGTAATGTAATGTTACCTAAATATTTCGTGCAATAATATATGTTTTCATTTAAATACCACAAGCAAGTTAATTACATAATGTTGTTCTAAATAAATACACACTAACACATATGTTAAAAAAAAGCAGCTTATGCCACTAAGATTAGTCAACTGCAATAAAAATCTAACAGGTGCAATTTAGAAGCACCTACTGCCACTAATTGTCATAATAAAAAAAAAAGCAACCAGCTTGGTACAGGTGCAAGATTTCCAAAAAAATGCAATTTTTCTATGTTTTTCCTAGTTAGCCTTTTTGACCTCCTGGTTTTTCTTCCCTGCTTGTTGTAAAGAGCTTGCCTAAGCAGCCTTTCTTTTCTTCCCCTGCCTTGTTGGCTTGCAGATAAACTTCCAGCTTGGCTCTTACTTTTGCAAGTCTTCACATTGTGACCCAACTCTTTACAGATGCTGCATTTGTTGTTCTTATGCCTCTTACCCTTTCTTGCTTCACTTGGACCCCTCTTCCTCTGCTTGGCAGGCCTCCCTGCACTTCTCTTGATAGTTGGAGGGTTGATTTGAGGGACATTGAATGAAGGCCATTGTGTATGGTCAGCCATTGGATGGACATGGTGAGCATAAGTGGCCTTATAAGCTGCCCCCTTGAAGTATGCAGACACATAATTGGCAGGGTTCAATCTTTGGTTGTATATGACCCTCAATCCATGCTTGCATGGTATGCCAGACCCCTGCCATGTCCCACATCCACAACTCATTCTAGTGAGTGTGACAGGGAACTTGACATGACCATCCCTCACCTCAAACTCACCCCCTCCACATACAGTGACATGGCAGAACCTTGAATCATCACTTCTTGTCTTCAAAATGTTCTCTGCATATTCAGTAAGGGCATTGGGGTCCATATCAACCGCCATATCAAACCTTGATCCCATTCTTTTCATTATCCATGTCCTAACAGCTATTACATACAACACAAAAAAAAAAAATTAGTTTACACATATATCATATTGCAACATTAAGTAATTTCAAATTATATTGTCAATGCAATTTCACCTTCTAATAGTGTGAGAACAGGCAAGTCCCTGTTGTCTTTTGTGCAAGCATTGAAAGACTCAACAAAGTTTGTTGTGTTGTGGTCACAACAAACTTTGTTGTCAAAGGAGTGCCTAGACCATTGCTCACCAACATTTCTTAGGTATTCTTCAGCTGCTGCATCATGTTTTTTAATCTTTGACATTGCCTTCTCAAAAACATACTCATTATATGCATCTGCAGCAATCCAGAACAGCTTGTGAAAAGCTGATCCACTCCAACCTGCATTCTTGCAGTTGGGTACAAATGCTGGCAGCAAATCCTCCTTGTGGCCCTAGGAAAGACCTCAGAAAGTGCTGATTCAACTCCCTAACAATCAAGGCAAAAAAAAGAAATATTAATTAGTTATGAATTTAATTAAAATTGCATAAATGAAACCAATGATGCCTTAATAAAATATTACCCTCATTCTGTCACTTATGAATGTCCAATCATCCTTCTGACATCCCTCTTTTTCAAACAACAACCTTAAGTTTCTGAAAAAATAGGTCCAGCTATCTATGCTCTCAGAGGCTACAACACCAAATGCAACAACAAATATTTCATTGTTACCATCAATGGCAAAGCAGTGAGCATCACACCTTTGTAATAACCAGATAAATGTGCACCATCTATCCCTATGATTGGTCTACATCCACCTAAAAACCCTTTCACAGAAGCAGCAAAAGAAAAAAAACATGATGTGAATTGATGATCTTGGTTTGTGTTGTGTCCTGTCCATGTAACTAGTGCATAAGAGCCAGGATTAGTTGCCTTAATCATCTCAGCATACCTTGGCAATAAGGCATATGACTCAGCAAAAGAACCATAAATCTGTTCCCTTGCTATGCTTCTGACCTTGTATAACAACCTTATTGTCACATTGAGCCTGTACCTCTCCATACACAGCTTCTGTAATGCATCTACAGGTATCTCTGGATTTGCCTCAAGGTCTTGCAAAAGGTGTCTGCACAACCACTCAGAAGACACCATTGGATTTTCTTCAAGTCTGCCACAAGTGTTATGCTTCCCAGTTATACTCTTGATTGCCCAGCTTACATTATCTTTCAACCCAGTAGCATGGATCCTCCAGCTGCATGACTGCACCAGACAATATGCTGTGTACCTTGCACTGTCAGCTCTTTCAACAGTGACAGCAAAGCCTTCTTGAATGCAAAAATCCCTAAATACTTGTAGAAACTCAGTCTTGCTTTCAAAAATTAACCACTCTTCAAGTGCAATAGACCCAAATGGTAAGTTGCTCCAAATTTTGCCATTCAAGTACATCTTATCCAAATTATGACTCCCATCTAAGTAATCTTCAAACCTTTTTTCATGAATCTCATCAGAAACTACCAAGTCATCCTCATCAACCAAGTCAACATCATCAACGTTGTCATCATCATCATCATCCAAATCAGAGAATACATAATTCGAATCATCACTGTCATCCCCTGTCAAATCATCATCATCAACTTCCCTCACTTCTGCCTGTTGCCTTCTAACCCTCTTACCTCCACCAGTACCTCCTGTCTGTCCCTTAATAAAAATCCCATGTCTCAAGGCTGTAGTCTTAGGAACTCTCCACTCTTTTGGCTTCTCTCTAGTTGATTTTTTTGGTGGATGTGGTGGATTAGGCTGTGCTGGGGGTGGAGTAGATTGTGGTGGAGGTGGATTGGGTTGTTCTGGAGGTGGAGTGGGCTGTGGTGGAGGTGGATTGACATGTTGGTTTCCAGGAGGGGTGGGTTGGGTGTCACACTGTGATGGTTGGGGTTGGGAATTACCAGGGAAACATTCATCCAACTTCTCCCAACTAGCCTTAGCAGAACAGAATACAGTCCATGGCTTTTCAACTTCCTCAAGCCACACCTCTATAGTTTCCTTGCCCTGATTCCATTCCCACATTTTCAACATAGCATAATCATCATCCAACTCCATCCTCCTATTCGTCGTAGGTTTATTGACAGTCAAAATGAAATATATGGGAGAAACACATTCTGTTTTACGGAGTTCTCAAACATCATCTCATATAAACCCATCACATGACACAAGTCAATATCCTCCACCCATACATCAAAGTCCCCACCCTTACTATGCACCAACAGCCAGAATGAGAACATCCTAAACAACAAAAAATACAACATAATCACATTCCAATACTTTATTAAAGACCACAATTCAGTTGCCTCAAATAAACAAATTTCAAAAAATCTTATTTCTAACCAAAATCATAATAATCAATACACAATTCACAGTACAACATGCATACCCATAATCACATTCACAAACACACATTTTTACAGCATCAAAGCATTAAAATTTTCTGGAAAACAAAATCGAAAGCGACATTTTATATAGCATCAAAGCATCAAAGCATTAAGATTTTATGAAAATTGCGAAAACTGATCAATATTTTTATATTAAAACTGATAATATTTACTGATAGAAATTAGATATTAAAACTGATTTATATTGACACACATGTAACAAAAATGGTACATGATAATATTTTTATTTACATACATTATACATATAATGCAATCAATATTCCTACTCTTCGACATTCAGAAGATAGAAACCTAAAAAAAGAACAATCAGTTAACTGATCAGAAATCAGGATTGAGGATGACCACGATGAGCTTCAATAAACTCGAAAACATTGGATAAAACGCCATGAAAAACCCTATTTCATTCTAAAGATTTCATCTTTGCACTTCGAAAACAAAATCGAAAGCGACGAAATTACCTTCTTTAATTAACTGTTGCGACGCTGATCGAAATTGTACTATTGCGACGCTGAAATTGTACTGTTGCGAGTCTTGCGACGCTGATATGATCGAAAAACGCTTCAACTGCACGACGAAATTGTACTGTTGCGACGCTGATATGATAAGATTTTAACGCTGATTGCACGATGTTGCAGATATTTTGGGAAGAAATTTAGGGTACTGTTGACAATGGTGATACCGCAGAACAGGGGAGGAGAACAAGATGAAGGGTCGATTTGTTTTTCAGTCGCTTGATATTCGATGGGGTCAGTCGACGGAATAGTGGATTTAGTACAATAAGGGCAAAAAAGTCATAACACAGTAACGGAGAGTTGACGTCTGTTAGGAAATAGGGTATGCGGTGTTAATGTACGGAAACTGAGGTGTACCTCGTGAATTTTGAAAATTTTGTGGGTACCACGTGAATTTTACAAGAACTCAGGGGTACCTTGTGAAATAATCGTATGAGAAATTTTATAATCCTAATACTGAACTTTTATAGTACAAATACTTACTTTTATAATCCGAATACTGAACTTTTATATTTCATACACGTACTAGGGTATATATATAATGCAAACTCGACCTAGGGTAATTCTACAGTCCTAATACTAAAGTTTTTATAATCATTAGACTATCTAGGTTTTACATATAATGCAAACTAGAACTAGTGAAATTTTATAGTCCTAATACTATACTTCTATACTCAGTAGATTGATTAGGGTTTACATATAATGCAAACTAGACATAGGAAAATTTTATATTTCTAAGACTGAAGTTCGACAGTTCGAATACCGACTTCTATTTTTCGTAGACTGAACTAGGGTTTACATATATTGAAAACTAAATCTAGGGAAATTTTATAGTCCTAACACTGAACTTTTATAGTTCAAATACTACCTTTTATAGTTCGTAGACTAACTAGGGTTTACATACAATGTAAATTAAAACTAGGGAATTTCAGAAACATAAAACTGAACTTTTATATTCCGAATACTTACTTTTATAGTCCATAGACTGACTAGGATTTATATATAATGCAAACTCGACCTCAAAATATTTTATAGTCCTAATACTAAACTTTTATAGCCCGGAGACTGGCTAGGTTTTACATATAATGCAACCTAGACATAAGGAAATTATATTTTCACAATACTGAACTTTATTAGTCCATATAGTGACCAGGGTTTACATATAATGCAAGCTAGACTTAGGGAAATTTTATATTACTAAGACTAAACTTTTATGGTATGAATACTGAAATTTTATAGTTCGTATATTGACCAGGATTTACATATAATTCAAACTAGACCAACAAAAATTTTATATTCCTAACACTTAACTTTTATAGTCCGTAGACTAATTAGGACTTACCTATAATGCAAACTAGACCTAGAAAAATTTTATAGTATAAAAAATGAACTTTTATAGTACGACAACTGTAGTCCGTAGACTGAATTAGGATTTACATATAATGCAAACTAGAACTAGGGAAATTTTATAGTCATTATATAAATTATTATAGTTTCAATAGTGACTTTTGTAGTCCATATAATGACTAGGGGTTACATATAATAAAAACTAAACCTAGGGAAATTTCGTAGTCCTTGAACTGAACAATTTATCGTTTGAAGACTTATTAGGGTTTACATATAATTCAAACTAGAACTAGGAAATTTTTTTTAGTTCTAAGACTAGACTTTTATAGTATGGATACTCACTAGGATTTGCAAATAATGAAAACTATACCTAGGGAAACTTTATAATCAGAATATTAAACTTTTATTGTCCCGATACTGACTAGGGTTTACATATAGTGCACAGTAGACATAAGGAAATTTTTATAGTTGCAAGACTGAACTTTTATAGTCCTAGGACTGAAGGTTTACATATAATTCGGTGACTGACTAAAGTTTACATATAATATAAACTAGACCTAGCGAAATTTTATAGTCCTAGGACTGAAGAGTTTATAGTCCGAAGACTTATTAGGGTTTATATATAATTCAAACTAGACCTAGGGACGATTTATAATTCTAAGACTGGACTTTTCTAGTATGGATACTTACTAGGATTTACATATAATGAAAACTATACATAGGGAAAGTTTATGGTCAGAATATTAAACTTTTATTGTCTCGATACTAAGTAGGGTTTACATATAGTGCACACTAGACATGGGGAAATACTGAACTTTTAGATTACGAAGAATGACTAGGTTTTACATATAATGCAAACTAAACATAAGGAATTTTTATTTTCGTAATACTGAACTTTCTTAGTTCATACAGTGACTAGGGTTTACATATAATGCCAACTAAACTTAGGAAAATTCTATATTACTGAGACTGAACTTTATAGTACGAATACTGAAATTTTATAGTTCGTAGACTGATTAGGATCTACATATAATGCAAACTAGACATAGGAAAATTTTATAATCATAAGACTTAACTTTTATAATCCGTAGACTAACTAGGGTTTACATATACTGCAAACTAGACCTAGAAAAATTTTATGGTACACAAACTGAAATTTTATTGTATGAAAACTGACTTTTGTAGTCCATAGACTGGATTAGGGTTTACATTTACTGCAACCAAGAAATAAGGAAATTTTATATTCATAATACTGAACTTTTATAGAACGGATATTGAGTAGGGCTTACATATCATGCAAAATATATGTAGGAAAATTTTATATTACAAAGACTAAACTTTTATAGTTCGAATACTAAAATTTTATAGTTCGTAGATTGGCCAAGGTTTACATATAATGCAAACTAGACATAGGAAAATTTTATAATCCTAAGAGTTAACTTTCATAGTCCGTAGACTAACTAGGGTTTACATATACTGCAAAGTAAACCAAGAACTATTTCATGGTAAAAAAACTGAAATTTTATAGTACGAAAATTGACTTTTCTAGTCGGTAGAGTTAATTAGGGTTTACATATAATGCAAATTAGAATGAGGGAAATTTTATAGTACAAATACAAAACATTATAGTTAAAATACTGAGTTTATAGTCGATATACTGACCAGGGTTTACATTAAATGCAAACTAGACCTAGCGAAATTTTCTAGTTTTAGAAGTGAACATTTTATTGTCCTAAGACTGATTAGGGTTTAGATATAATTCAAATATGAGCTAGGGAATTTTTATAGTTCTAAGACTAGACTTTTACAGCATGGATACTGACTAGGATTTACATACAATGCAAACTAGACTTAACAAAATTTCATAATTCTAAGACTTGAATTTTTATAATCCGTAAACTTATTAGGGTTTATATATATAATGCAAACTAGATTTACGGAAATTTTATATTCCTAGTACTGAACTTTTATAGTTCGAAAAATTACTACCGTTTACCTATAATGCAAACTTGACCTAGGGAAATTTTATAGTACTAAGACTGAAGATTTATATTTTGTATACTTAGTGGGGTTTACATATAATACAAAACTAGACTTAGAAAAAGTTTATATTACCTGGAATTAACTTTAATACTGGTACAATTAAAATTTTATAGTATGCAAACATACTAGGGTTTACATATAATCGAAACTAAACCTAGAGAAATTTTATATTACTAAGACTGGACTTTTTTAGTGTATAAACTGAGTTTTATAGTGTGTAAAATGACTAGGGTTTACATATAATGTAAACTAAACTTATAAGAAATTCTGTAATCCTAATACTGAACTTTTATAGTGCAAATATTGACTTTTATAATCCGTTACTCACTAGTGTTTACATATAAGGTAAACTACACTTAGGGAAATTTTATTTTACTAGGACTAAATTTTCATAGTACAGAGACTTAATAGGATTTACATATAAAGCAAATTAGACCTAGGGAAATTTTATACTCCTAAGCATAAACTTTTATACTCCGTGTAGTGACTAGGGTTAACATAGAATGCAAACTAGATCTACGAAATTTATAGTTTTAAGACTGAACTTTTATAGTCCGAATGCTGAAATTTTATATTTCGTACACATATTAGGGTCTATATATATATATAATGCAAACTACCTATATGGAAATTCTATAATCTTAATACTGAACTTTTACATATAATACAAACTTGAGCTAGGGTAATTTTATAGTCCTAATATTAAAGTTTTTCTAATCATTAGAATCTTTAGGTTTTACATATATTGCAAACTAGAACTAGTGAAATTTTATAGTCCTAATACTATACTTATATACTCCATAAACTGATTAGGGTTTACATATAATGCAAACTAGATCTAGGAAAATTTTATATTTCTAAGACTGAAGTTTGATAGTCGGAATACTGACTTGTATAGTTCGTAGACTGAACTAGGGTTTACATATATTGCCAACTAGGTCTTGGGAAATTCTATAGTCCTAACAATGAACTTTTATAGTTGAAATACTACCATTTAATGTCCGTAGACTGACTAGGGTTTACATATAATGCAAATTAGAACTAGGGAAATTTCATAAACATAAGACTGAACTTTTATATTCCGAATACTTACTTTTATAGTCAATAGACTGACTAGGATTTATATATAATGCAAACTCGACCTCGAAATATTTTATAGTCCTAATATTGAACTTTTATAGTCCGGAGACTGGCTAGGTTTTACATATAATGCAACCTAGACATAAGAAAATTTTATATTCATAATAATAGACTTTATTAGTCCATATAGTGACTACATATATTGCAAACTATACTTAGGGAAATTTGATATTACTAAGACTAAAGTTTTATAGTATGAATACTGAAATTTTATAGTTCGTAGACTGACTAGGGTTTACATATAATACAAATTAGACCTAGGAAAATTTTATAATCCTAACACTTAACTTTGATAGTTCGTAGACTAACTAGGGCTTACGTATAATGCAAACTAGACCTAGAAAAATTTATAGTACAAAAAATGAACTTTTATAGTAGGAAAACTGACTTTTTAGTCCGTAGACGGAAATAGGCTTTACATATAATGCAAACAACAACTAGGGAAATTTTATACTCCTGATACAAATTATTATAGGTTAAATAATAACTTTTGTAGTCCATATACTAGATAGGGTTTACATATAATGTAAACTAGACCTAGGGAACTTTTATAGTCCTTGCACTGAACAATTTATCGTCCGAAGAGTTATTAGGGTTTTCATATAATTTAAACTAGACCTAGGGAAGTTTCATAGTTCGAAGACTGAACTTTGATAGTATGGATACTCACTATGATTTACATATAAGGAAAAGTATACATAGGAAAATTTTATAATCAGAATATTAAACTTTTATTACCCCGATAGTGATTAGGGTTTACATATAATGCATAGTAGACATACGGAAATTTTTTATAGTTCTAAGACTGAACTTTTATAGTCGGAACACTAACCTTTATAATTGGAACTAGTCCTGTTTATCGTCCTAGGACGGAATAGTTTATCGTCCGAAGACTTATTAGGGTTTACATATAATTCAAACTAGACCTATCGAAGTTTTATAGTTCTAAGACTGGACTTTTATAGTATGGATACTTACTAGGATTTACATATAATGAAAATAATAGCTAGGGAAATTTTATAGTTAGAATATTAAACTTTTATTGTCTTGATACTCACTAGGGTTTACATATAGTGCAAATTAGACATGGGGAAATTTTTAAGTCCTAAGACTAAACTTTTATAATACGGAGAGTGACTAGGTTTTACATATAATGCAACCTAGACATAAGGAAATTTTATATTCATAATATTGAACTTTATTAGTTCCTATAGTGACTAGGGTTTACATATACTGCAAACTAAACTTAGGAAAAATTTATATATAGTACTGAGGCTGAACTTTTATAGTACGAATACTTAAATTTTGTAGTTCATAGACTGACCAAGATTTACATATAATGCAAACTAGACATATGAAAATTTTATAATCCTAAGACTTAACTTTTATAGTCCGTAGACTAACTAGGATTTACATAAACTGCAAACTAGACCTAGAAAAATTCTATGGTAGAAAAACTAGAAATTTATAGTACGAAAACTAACCTTTGTAGTTCGTAGACTAAATTAGGGATTACATAATGCAACTTAGAACTAGGAAAATTATATAGTCCTAATACAAAACATTATAGTTTAAATACTGAAGTTTATAGTCCATATACTGACCAGGGTTAACATTAAATGGAAACTAGACCTGTGGACATTTTATAGTTCTAGGACTTAACATTTTATTGTGCGAAGACTGATTAGGGTTTATATATAATTCAAACAAGACCTAGGAATGTTTTATAATTCTAAGACTAGACTTTTATAGTATGGATACTTACTAGGATTTACATATCATGAACCCTATACCTAGGGAAATTTTATAGTCAGAATATTAAACTTTTAATGTCCCGATACTGACTAGGGTTTACATATAGTGCACACTAGACATAAGGAAAAATTTTAGTTCCAAGATTGAACTTTAATTATACAGTGAGTGACTAGCTTTGACATATAATGCAACCTAAGGAATTTTTTTATTTATAATAAGAACTTTCTTAGTCCGTATAGTGACTAGGGTTTACATATAATGCAAACTAGACATTGGAAAATTTTATAGTACTGAGACTGAACTTTTATAGTATGAATACTAAAATTTTATAGTTCGTAGACTAACTTGGAATTACCTATAATACAAACTAGACCTAGAAAAATTTTATCGTACAAAAACAGGACTTTTTTAGGACGAAAACTGATTTTTGTAGTCCGTCGACTGAATTAGGGTTTACATATAATGCAAACTAGAACTAGGGATAATACAGAATATTATAGTTTCAATACTAACTTTTATAGTCCATATACTAAATTAAGGTTTACATATAATGCAAACTAGAACTAGGGAAATTTTATAGTCCAAGGAGTGAACCGTTTATCGTCTGAAGACTGATTTATTGTCCAGATACTGACTAGGGTTTATATATAGTGCACAGTAGACATAGCGAAATTTTTTATAGTTCTAAGACTGAACTTTTCTAGTCGGAACACTGAACTTTATAATTCAATGACTGACTAGGGTTTACATATAATGCAAATTAGACTTAGGAAAATTTATAGTCTTATGACTGAATATTTTATCGTCCGGAGACTAACTAGGCTTTACATATAATTCATACTAGACTTAAGGATGTTTTATAGTTTTAAGACTGAACTTTTATAGTATGGATACTAACTAGGATTTACATATAATGAAAAGTATACTTAGGGAAATTTTTTAGTCAGAATATTAAACTTTTCTTGTCCCGATACGAACTATGATTTACATAGTGCAAACTAGACATAGGGTAATGTTTTCGTCCTAAGAATGAACTTTTATAATACGAAGACTGACTAGGTTTTACATACTCCCTCCGTCCTCTATTAGTTTATTGTAAGGCATACGAAAAGAGAGAAAACATTATTTATACTTAAAGTTGAATATATGTGTGATGAAAAGTTTGTGGTCCGATTCCAAAAAATAGCAAAAAAAAGAAAGAGGCAAACTAATAAGGAACAGCCTTAAAAGGAATATGGGTAAACTAATAGAGGATGGAGGGAGTATAATGCAACCTAAACATAAGGAAATTTTGTATTCATAATACTGAACTTTATTAGTCCATAGAGTGACTAGGGTTTACGTGTAATGTAAACTAGATTTAGGAAAATTTTATAGTAGTGAGACTGAACTTTTATAGTACAGATACTGAAATTCAATAGTTCGTAGACTAATTAGGGTTTACATATAATGCAAACTAGATATAGGAAAATTTTCTAATCCTAAGACTTGACTTTTATAGTCCGTAGACTGACTAGGGTTTACATATAATGCAAACTAGACCTAGAAAAATTTTATGGTACAAAATCTAAACTTTTATAGTACGAAAACTGACTTGGATAGTCTGTAGACTGGATTAGGCTTTACATATAATGCAAACTAGAACTAGGGAATTTTTATAGTTCTAAGAATGAACCTTTATAGTATGGACGCTGACTAGGATTCACATATAATGAGAAATATACGTAGGGAAATTTTATAGTCAGAAATTAATCTTTATTATCCCGTTACTGACGAGAGTTTACATATAATGCAAACTAGACATTAGGAAATTATATAGTCCGAAGACAGAACTTTTACAGTACGAATACTGAAGTTTTATAGTCCATAGAATGGCTAGGATTTACATATATTACAAAATATAATTAGGGAAATTTTATACTCCTAATACTAAACTTTTATAGTTCGAAAACTGACTAGGGTTTACATATAATGCAAACTAGACCTTGTGAAATATTATAGTCCTAAGACTCAAACTTTAAAGTCAGAATACTGAATAGGGGTTTACATATAATGCAAGCTATGCCTATGAAAAGGTTATAGTACAAAGATTGAACCTTTATAGTACACAAACTGACTAGGGTTTACATATAATGCAAACTAGACCTAGGATAATTTTATAGCTCTAAGACAGAGGTTTTATAGTCTCGAGACTGATTAGTGTTTACATATAGTGCAAACATGACATAGGAAACTTTTATGATCCTAAGACAAAACGTTTATATTGTGAAGACTGTCTTTTATAGTCCGTAAATTGACTAGGGTTTACATATAATGCAAAATAGACCTAGAGAAATTTTATAGTCCTAAGACTGAACATTTATTTTCTGAATATTGTCTTTCATTGCCCGTAGACTGACTAGAGTTTAGATATAATGCAAACTAGACCTAGGAATATTTTATAATTCTATGACTTAACTTTTATAGTTTGTAGATTGGCTTTTATAGTTTTTAGTCTGAATAGGGTTTACATATAATACAAACTAGTTTTATGGAAGTTTTATAGTTTTAAGACTGAAATTTTGTAGTCCGAATACTGACTTTTATAGTCCGTAGACTGACTAGGGTTTACATGTAATGCAAACTAGACCTAGAGAAATTTTATAGTAGAAAGAATAAACTTTTATAGTACGGAGACTCACTAGGATTTTCAAATGATGCAAATTAGAAATAGAAAAATTTATATAGTCCTAAGACTGAACTTTTATTGTCCGAATACTGACTACGGTTTACATATAATGCAAACTAGAACCATGGAATATTTTATAGTTATAAGACTGAACTTCTATAGTCCGAGCACTAACCGTTATAATTCGATAACTGACTAGAGTTTGCATATAACGCAATCTAAACCTATGAAAATTTTATAGTCGTAAGACTAACTTGTATAGTTCGAATGTTGACTAGGGTTTACGTATGATGTAAACTATAACTAGGGAATGATTTGGGCCTAAAAAGACCTAAGATTTGAATTGGAGTAGACTTAAACTTAAATTGGAATGGATTAGGAATAGACTTGGGACTAGACTTCACATAAAGATGCAGATGGGCCTGAATTTTTAAATGAACTAGACTTATATGAGCCTAAGATCGACTCTGATGCTAGTAAATGTATGGACTCAATTAGACGGGCCTAGGATGAATGAAAAATGGACTCTAATGCAAATGAGCCTAGAATAGATGTAAATAGATTGAATGGAGTTGTTTGGGTTGTATGACAGTGTATGGACAGGCTTAGGATTTTTGAAATTCGTTTTTGAAAGGAACCCCTTGTTTTATCTTTTGTTAGAAAAAGATGATGGATTAATTTGGAAATTTTTTTTTTTTTTTTTTTTGTAAATGTCGTGAATGATGATGTTTAGTAAATGCTTTTGAAAAAGAGTAGAATAGAAATGGGTGTAGGACTTATTTTGAAAGATGTATGTGTTTTGGAATTGGTTGAATATGGTAAGGTAAGATTGACAGGGATAGTCGAAATGAAATGGGAAGATGTGGACATGCATGACACTCCTAACTCTACCATGACCACTTTTCTAGATGCACATTTTAGGAGAGACTCGACCTTGCATGAAAAGTCTGATTTTTTTTAAAATTAGGTTATGCCTTTGATTAGACCGTGTACTACGCAATTGCTGATAGACAAATATAGGAATGAATATCTTCTACCACTAACACAACTAAATCGACGAAAAGTGTGTGATGCACAGACTGTCGTGTCGTGTAGCATTGCTTGGGGTACTACTCCTCGACACGTTTTTAAGGAATTTAGGCAACGATTTGGCCAATTGATGAACTTTTGTTTTTTTTAGACGTGATTTTCGGAATGACGCATAATAATGACAATTTGACAAGATAATAACAGGCAAAAATTGCAATCATATGCAAACGTCATATAACATGGACGCACAAGTTCCAACCTAAATTGGAGTTCTATTTTTGAAATTATTGGTTAGATTTACATTTAGTCTAAAAGTGTGCATTACTAAGAGATTGATCTCCACGCTCTGTACCCCTACTTAAAGAGGTGGGCACATGTAACACGCACTCCAGTTCTCAAGCCAGGAATAAAAGAACAATGCCATGGTTGGGTAGGTTTGCCTATTACTATTATCCAAAATTATTGGTCAGGAAGCTTTTTGGAAGGACAAAGCGCAAACTCCCCGGGGGAAACCTCACACATTGAGCATGTGCTAATGAGGCAAGGTAGATTATCCTTATTGTGGCTTAAACAATAGACATACATATGAAAAATTGAAATGTCATTCAAAAGCATAAAAAGAGTATGAATCGTATTTTTCGAGTTTCACCCACTCATTTAAATAATCAACTTTTCTACAATCATCCGCATTGAAGTTCCCAAATTGTAGGCGTGCTTTCATTTGCATGCGAGGGTTAAACGCGTATTTGTGTTTGACTATCCCACTGTAAAGGTTTTTGTATTGAAAACGTTTAGAGGTCGCCAACAAGTCTTTCAAGGAATACTCATAAACATAATTGGATATTGGGAAGCCATAGGGATAAATTAGGGACTTATCCAATGTAGATTTCCCCACGTAGGCTCCATTGATGGTTAAAATGAACCAAAGATTGAGTTTGGAGGTGAGGGTAAAACATAGTCAGGAACTATGTTGCCCATTACTGGCCTCTACTAAATATCGATTCATGTCCAACGTTTATGCAATATAATAACCAAATAAATGTGGTAAACACAATTATTCTATGTTGTTTTAGGAAATAATTCTATAGGTTTTTGATTAACAAAAACAACATGTAGGTGATAGAAATAATAAATAATAGGTAGAACAATCAGACAAACATGTAATATGCATAAATATGGAAAATAGGAATTTGAATATAAAATAAAGTATTAGAAAAGGGACTAGAATGTACAAAGGCACAATTTTTATATTAATCTACATCAAGAATGAAACAGTTAGTAACTTCAATATAAAAATAGGACTTTTTTAAGAACTCTAATATACCGTGGCTTGGGTTTGCGAGATTGATAACCTTGAGGATGAGAAATCGTGAAGCCTAAAAAGCTGAATGTCTAAAAGTATGTAGATTTGAATGTATTTGTGTTTGAAAGTATGAGTATTGTAGGGAAGTTTTATAATTCGTAGAGAGGTTCATAATATATTCATCGAGCTCGAAGTGTGTTAATATAAAAAATCCGTTCTTAAATCAGTAAAGAAATGAGGCCTATTTAAAAGGAAAACGACAGCGCATCTCATGCGCCCGCTGCGTCTGGCGCAGGCTGACATGTCCAGTACATGACGCGACATGCCCAGTAGAAAGCGTACACGTGGTACGCGTTTGAAAAAAATAAGAAAGAAAAGTCGCGTCTCACGCACAGAACTGCGCTTGACACAGGACTATGCGTGAGTCAGAAATCCACGTGTCAGGTGCAAATCAGTGCACCTGACACAAGTGGATGAAGTTGCGCCTGACGCACATACTCTTGTCGTGTCTTTGCCAGCTTTATTAAAATGTGTTTTGAAAGATTTTCTTTTATCCATTAATACTGTAAATCTAATTTTACGAGATAAAATCTGGTTTAACTATATAAAAATTATCTTTTCAAAATATTTATTTTATTTAAATAAAATAATGAATTATTATTAAACAATTAGTTAGACTTTTAAAGGATTGAGCTCAAAGTACAATTAACTTTCATTAACAATAAATTGGGCTTTATAATGCAGACTATAATATGTTTCATCATCGGATCATTAAATGGGGAGACATCATTATTTTTCTACACTAACCAAGCCTCTACAAAGAGATAGATATGATAAATTAAGGCTTGACTTAGGTTTAATAAAAAAATAAGTAATTGTTCCCGTTCCAATCAACTATGTCTGAATTGATTTGTCCTACCCTATGTGATATTAAGTGACTCTGATTAATTTCCTAAAACGACTGCAAATGAAAATGTTCAAAGCTTAAACATGGATTCAAAGGAATAAAACCACTCACAAATGTCACATAATACTCTCCTTATTGTTCCTAAGTGATATAGAAACATGTATGATTTAATGAATGTTGATAATTAGTATAAATTTTTTCCAGTTCCTAATTTTTTTTCTTGTCATAAATTAAAAATTCTATAAAAAAAAATATGAAAATCCCAAATATATAGGAATAAGTTTTATTAAGTCTTGAATCAATTTTTATCTTTTATTTTCTTTTATTCTAATTTTATCTTTTTAATTTTCCGCATGTAACTCTTCGTATACAGTTACATGAATCTTCTTTATTTTTCCATCCTCCTTCCAAAACCGTGTTCCTTTATTCTCTTCGTATTCAACATTGTTCATCTTCATCTCACCTCTTCGTATCACATAAAACCTTGATTTTTTTTTTTCCAAATGGCAAAAACCTTTCTCAATTTTTTTTCCAAATAGCAAAAACCTCTCTTAATTCACCTTTTCCAAAAGCATAAACTCTCAATACCTCTCAAATGGAAAACCTCTCTTCTCAATCCAAAACCTTAGAAATAAAAAATCCTCAAGAAACACAAATGGACGTAGAATAGCAACAATTGGAGTCACTGAAGAGAAGTATTAGAAGAAGGAAACTAGATAGGAAAGATGATTAAGAAGAAACCCCTCAATCAGTTGACGGGGAAGAAGAAGCAATGCTTGTTCCTTCCAAAGGAACCGCTATTTCCTCCTCAAAGAAACGAGTGGAATGAAGTGATTCTTTGGTATGTACTTGAATTTTGTGTGTATTTAGAATGAGCCAAGAAAGTTCAATTCACTGGACTCACAGAATCCTAAAGGGACAAGGTATGGAATACCTTTTTGAAACCACATTTAATAATGCCTTAGTTCCTTTAGCCGTGGACAAATTTTATACAAATTTCATCAACATAGATGGAGTATGCACTACTTAAGTCAGGGGGAAGAAAATAAAATTTTTTGACGAGACCTTAGGAAAAATATGGGAAGTTCCTTGTAAAGGAACTGATCTAAATTTCAATCCTTTGGCGGAATAGCTGACTAAACTAAGATCAACCATAATCCCCTCTACACACTACATAAAATCTTGTTCAATCTTGTTTGGAGGGCACTCTCCTCGAACTGAAAAGAGGAATGAGGTCGGTCTCCTTGACATGTGTTACATGTTTTGCCTAGACCACCAAATTCAAATCAACTTTCCTTCTCTCTTTATCCAATACCTCACTCACTACATAGAAAACCATTGTGCTGGTTATGAAGCCCTAATCACCTCTCTTCACTCCCACTTCAAATTTAAAACCTCTTGTTGGCCTACCTTGGGAATTAAGCAACGAAATATATTGAATAAGAAGACTTTTTATGGCTTCAACCTCTCTGTCCAAGAAGAAATTTTGACCCAAGGGAGGATATCCTTTAGTTCCTCTTAAAAGAGAAAACTACCTAAGGTAGTGGAGGAGGAACAAGTTGAAGTAATCTTCGAGGAACAAGTTCCTAAACTTGATGAACCAAAGTAACAACCCCCAAAGAAACGAGAACAGTAGCCAAAAAGGCTACCAAGCCTGTTTCTAAGAAAACTTCTTCACCTAAGAAGAGTTCTAGGTTGAGAATTGCACAAACTATCCCTGTTCATTCTAATGAGGACTCACCATTAGTCCTATCCGATGAAGAGGAACCTCATAAACCCTCACCTAAGGAACCTTCTCCTCCTTCTTCACCAAAAATGTCGATTACCCTCAACACTATTCCTTCCATCTCTCCCTCGTCCTTCTCTTTTCCTTCCAGTTATGAGCAGATGAAGCTAATGTTGCCATAAATGAGCCTAACCCTTTCTCCTCTACGTCTGCTACTCTACCACCACTTCCACCTCCATTTCTTCCTCCATTATACACCACATATTCACCTTTTGTTTCTCTTATAGGAATAGCAGGACCATCACAAGAAAACACCCCAGTTCCTCCACCAAAACCACCAAATAACTTTGGTTTAAAAGGAAAGAAACAAGTTCCTTGGGATGACTATGGATGGGTAAATTAGGTTTATCTCCCTACTTACACTTAGGGGTGAAAGTTATTCGGATAAAATCCAAAATCCAATCCAATCCAATCCAAATTAGTAATTCGGATCGGATTCGGACTGTGTTCGGATTGGATTCGGATTGAGAATTTTTGGAAAATTGGATTTTCGGATCGGATTGGATTAAGGGTAATTGGATCCAAAAATCCAATATAACCGAATAGTAATATTCCTTGTATTATATATGTGGATTGGGCTTAAGTGCTTAACTGATTTTTTATTATAAAAAAACCTACTCCATAGTCCAATACACATAGAACTTCAATCCTTCCCCTAAAGCACTAACTGCACTTAATTCCTCATTTCCTAAATCTACTAGGCTGCTGTTGTGCTTAATTTATTTCTTCGAAAAATTAAAGTATTTAAAAAAATCGGATTTTCGGATCGGATCCAATCTAGAGTATGAAATTTCGGATTGGATTGGATCGGATTCAAACCCTAATTGGTTTGGATTCGGATTGAAAAATTGAAATCCAAATTTTATTCGGATCGGATTGGATTAGACCCTAATCCAAACCGCACACCGAACTTTCACCCCTACTTACACTAGTAGAATAAATGCTTATTGTTGCGGTCATTAAATAGCCTATTGTTGCGGTTTTGGCCGCGCAACAATTAAGGGTGCATCAATGGGTAATTAACCTATTGTTGAGGTTTTTGACCGCATCAATAGGCCAAGATATTGCTGCGGTTCCTAGCCAAAACCGCAATAATATGTTTATTTTTTAGTTAAAAAGTACAATGTATTGCTGTAGTTTTGGATAGGAACCGCAACAATATATTGGCCTATTGCTACGTTTGTTGGCCAAAACTGCAACAATACGTCCTGTTCCAAGTAAATTGTGTTTACATTTTGCAATCAAATTTGAGAGATTAAAACCAGGCAACTAACCCATCCACTATCCACCAAATTCACAAATGAGCGGAAGATGAAATGACATATGAATCACATTAACATATAAAGATAAAAAAGCTAGTTACATAAATGATACAAAAGATATAAAAATAAAATGAAAAGGCAAAAATAAAAAAATTACATTTACAACTAAATGACTAATTACAAAAAAAATAATAAAAACAAAAAACTATAAAAAAAATAAGAAACTGAAAATAAAAAATAGATCCTAAAACAAAAAATCTGCAAACAAATATAAAAAACGAAAAAGCTGAAATTATAAAAACCTAAAGAACATAAATTCGCGATCCACAAGCGAGTGTTGACACTGATGGAGATTATCAGAGCCACGACGGAGAACCAGAGCCACGAGCAAATGAACCAGGGATCTGGAGAGTGAGGAATGAACGAGTGACGAACGAACAACATATCTAGAGAGTGAGGAACGAATCAAAGATCTGGAGAGTGAGGAACAAATGAGTGACGGACGAACGAACAAGTGTTGATGGCGATGTGATAAGTAGAAGAACAAACGAGTGTTGATGGCGACGAGAACAAGTGTTAATGGTGACGAAAAAGGAACGAGTGTTGATGGCGACGAGCAAACGAACAAGTGTTGATGGCGTATCGAAGGAAGCGTCGGTATTGTGACGAGGAGATCTGGAGAGATAAAGAGGAGGAAGGCTGATGGCGTGAGCGAGGAAGCGTCGGTGGGTGAGGAGAGAGGAAGCGCCGGTGGGTGAGGAGAGAGGAAGCGTCGGTGGTCGTTGTTAGGTGAAGAGAGGGAGGAAGGAGATCTAGAGAGGGTGAGGAGAAATAGAGGAGAAAGGAGATTTAGAGAGGGTGAGGAGGAACGAGTGTTACTGTGAAAGTGAATGTAAGGAATGAGGGGGAAGTAAACGCTGCCCATCAGTTTTATTAAACTCTAATGAACCTATTGTTGCGGTTTCTAGAAGCAACCACATCAATAGATTAAAATAATATTTTTTAATTCTTAATTCTAACATTCTTCTCATACTTAATTCAAACATTCTTCCCCTAGTTAATTCAAACTAGTGATGAGATTGGAATCAATTGCATGTAAATATGCTACTAATTGCATACCTTCACGAACGTGGTACCACATTGTTACTAAGTTGGTATCAACCTCCCAACAAATTAATAAGATAAAATATTTGGCACCAATCCAATATTTTATTGATAACATACTTAAGAGTAATTAGTACCAATCTCATGATTAGTGTCACATATTTGGTACAAAACTCACTTGTGATGGGTACCAAGCTCAATTGTTCTTGGTACCACACTCAATTGTGCTTGGTACCCATTAAGCGTAATTGGATACTTATCAAGTAGTATCAAATATCCATGTATTATTTGATGAAACCATTTTTGAGTAACATTAATATTGATCTTGACATTATAGTTTTTTGTATATTTTCCCACGATCGAAAGCTCAGCGAAAATGGGTACAATAGTCACAAATAATCAAATAAAAATCAATGTGAAAAACTGAATTCACCTAAAAGTTGATTATTAGGATTTTTTTCACTACACAAGATACAAACAAAGTTCTAGATCTAATAAAAAAAAGTATATTAGAAATTATAGCCAAAGGGTTCTAGTTATAAACAAAAAAATAAATCAGAGAACTTCTTGAAAATTAAGAAAAGATGAATGTTTTAATAAAATTACAATCTAACTAAACATTAAAATGGAAACTTTGTTTTAGAGAGAGGAAAAAAAAGAGGAAACTTGAAGATTAGAGGAAAAAGAGAAAAAAAAATCTATATAAAAAAGAAGACAACAAAGAGGCAAAAGTTGGTATCATCCACAACCCAATAATCATAAATAAATAATGAAAATCTAGTTTTTAATCCTACGAAACCACTCCTAAACAAACCTTCAAACTTTTGGAAGACCCAATTTCTCAATTTCATTGATTACTTTTGAATTTCCTGCACCCAATTTGTTACTCAACTCACTTTTTTTCATTGTATTTTATCCTTCTATTCCTGCCAAATTTTTTTTCTCCCTCTTTCTCTGTATTTTTTCCTCTCTTTCTCTATAAATTAATGATAAATATTTATGTTTTTCTCTCTCTTGAGTACACTCATACCTCACCACTTTTTGGGAGATAAAACAAATTATTTTCTCTCTCCTCAATACACTTCCCCACTCTCATATTTTTTTAGGCTTTTTGGATATGTTAAGCCACACACTATCTTTTCTCTCTTTCTTCACTTTTTTTTTGTTATGCTACATTATATTGATTTTTTTTGGTTGTTTGAGTCCCATTTGAGGCTCAAAAAGTTGGTTGTCGTGACTTTCTCAAGGCAGAGAAGCTACCAATGTCATTAAGGCAAATAAATTAGTTTCCATTAAAATTCTCTTCAACCTCATTATTATTTTCAAGCTATATTTTTCAAGTTGTTAAGGAACTCCTTATAGCCATTGTTATCACCTCCAACATAAGCCTTAACACTCTCTATCTCATTCAATAACTGGTCGGCAACCGCCACCAGTTAAACCCAACCCCCTATTTCTCTCTTCTCTCGATTGATACTTTTGTCTAGAGCTTTGTTGCTTGAGGAATTCCTCCCGCACTACCTCCACCACCACCACTTACACAACCACTCCCCTCTTCCTTGCGCCACACTCTGCAAACCCGTAGTGCCGCACCTTATGTTATCCTCCCCAACGTACGGCCCAGCTTGACAGAGCTTCGAACCCCTCCTTTTTTTGCCTTTATTTCGTCCTTGCTCAAGTAGTAGAGGTCAAATTATACTGTTATATTTGAAGAATTTGGTTCATGTTATGGATATATTATATTAAAGTGCTTGTAAGAATAGTGCCTTGAATGTGTTCGTCAAAATGCGTCAAAAAGGAAATATGGGGTAAAGCCGCCCGATCAGGTTGGGCAAAGCCGCCCGATCGGGCCCGTGACAAATTTGAGAATAGCTACTTTTGTGAAGATGCCCGATGGCGTCGGGCCAGGTCACTCGATCGGGCGAGTTCGCGAACTACGACTGGGCGAGTCTCGCAATACCGGGCACGCAACAAATTGCGGATTAGTAAAATACCGCTGGATCGAGCGGATGTCGCCCGAACCGATCAGGCGGGTGCCTGGTAAACGTAGAAACGCGTTTTTTCTGACGGGAGTATAAATAGGTTATTTATACCTAATTGTTCAGACTATGAATTTTAGTGTAATACTCTCTGTAATCTGTTTTTCCTCATATCAGTAAAATATTCTCTCTCTCTGCCGTGGATGTAGCCAAATTGGTGAACCACGTAAATCTGTTGTCTGTTTTTCATTGTTTTGCATTCTTTATTTGTTTCTTTCTCAGATTTGTCATAACAAATTGGTATCAAGAGCTTTGTGTTCGATCCGGGTAAGAAAGATGTTTGGGTGAATGTGAAGATTAATAAATTCATTAGGAGGAATAGTTTCAGTCTGTGGCAAATCAAGATGCGGGCTTTACTGAAGCAATAAGGGTTGTGGGAGCGGTTGACACAGTAGTCAACATATTCAGTTACCGCTGAGATGACCACTCTGGAGGAGAAGGCTCATTCAACGATTATGTTGTGTCTGGCAGATGACATAATCTTTGAAGTCGTGGAGGAGGAAACCGCATCTGGTCTGTGGTTGAAACTAGAGAGTTTGTATATGAAAAAATCTCTAACCAATAAGTTGCTTTTGAAGCAACGTGTGTTTAGTCTGCGAATGCAGGAAGGTATGCCTCTTAGAGATCATATAGATCCATTAAATACAATTTTGCTAGAATTGCGTAATATTGATGTGAAGGTGGATGATGAGGATACCGCTTTAATCCTGCTTGTTTCTTTACCTATATCGTATGAAAACTTTGTGCAATATTTCTTGTTGGTAAAGATTTTGTTTCCCTAGAAGAAGTTAGATCATCTCTGCATACTAGGGAATTGCGCCATAAGGTATCTGGTGGTAGTACAGGTACAGATAATCAATCTTCTGGGTTAGTGGCCAGTAGTAGTGGTAAAGGACATAGTAAAAAGAATTTTAAGAAATCTGCAAATTCTAAAAGGGGTCCTAAATGAATGATGTCTGTAATTACTGTAAGGAAAAGGGGCATTAGAAAAAGGAATGTCCTAAAAAGAGGCATCAAGAGAACAAATCTGGGTCTGGTTCTGCTGCTGTTGCAGCAGAAAATCTGAATTCTGAGGATGATCTTGCTCTAGTTGCTAATGATCAAGTACATTGTAGTAATGTGTGGGTTCTTGATTCTGGAGCGTCCTGTCATATGAGTCCTCGCATGAATGGTTTACTACTTATGAGCAGGTAAATAGGGGTAATATTTCAATGGCTAATAGTGCAGTCTGTAAGACAGTTGGAATAGGCTCTATCAAGATCCAGACTCATGATGGTACTTTTTGCACTTTGAAAAATGTTAGGCATGTTCCATAGATGACTAAGAACCCGATTTCACTTAGTCTATTAGACAGGGGTTCAGTTTAGAGGTGGTGGTGGAGCTATATATGTCTGCAAGGGTTCAAAGGATGTGTTGAAGGGGGTCAAGTGTGGTACTTTATACATTTTGCAGGGTTCTACTCTCCAAAATTCAACTGTTGTTGCTTCGTCTGAAATTCCAAAAGGGGATATGACCAAGCTATGGCACATGAGACTTGGTCATATGAGTGGGAGAGGAATGCAAATCCTCTCTAAGGCTGATCTTCTGGGTGGCCATAGGGTCACAAACTGGAGTTCTGTGAGCATTGTATTATTGGAAAATTACATCGTACCATGTTTCCTAAGGGCATTCATAGAACAAAAGGCACTATAGATTATATCCACTCTGATTGTTGGGATCATTCACGCGTGGAGTCTTTGGGAGGTCACAGGTAATTTTTTTCTTTCATAGATGATTATTCAAGAATGACTTGGTTAATTGTCATGAAGTTACAAGGTGAAGCTTTCAAGAATTTTAAGCACTGGAAGGCATTGGTGGAAATCAAACTGGGAAGAAGATCAAAAGGCTACGAACTGATAATGGTCTGGAATTTTGTTTGTCTGAGTTCGACGAGTTCTGTAAGAATGAAGGGATTTCTAGGCATCACACTGTCAGAAATACACCACAGCAGAATGGTGTAGCAGAAATAATGAATAAGACACTTCTGGAGAGAGCTCGGTGCATGGTCTCTAATGCTGGCATGACTAGAAGGTTATGGGGAGAAGCCGTCAGTACAACATGATATCTGATGAATCGTGGACCTCATTCTGGGATTAATCTCAAAAAACCATATGAGATGTGGTCAGGTAATCCTGCAGATTACTTAGATATGCGACTTTTTGGCTGTAATGTTTACTATCATGTGAATGAAGGTAAGTTAGAACCAAGGGCTAAAAAGGGAGTGTTTGTGGGTTATAGAGATGGAGTAATTTGGTCTTCGTGTGAGGGAAGGGTTATACTTGGTAGAAATGTTGTCTTTGATAAAAATTCTATGTTTAATCCTACTATGACGTCCATTGTAGTATCAGATAGTGGTAGTGTTGATAAACAGGTGGAGCAGCAAGTCACTCCTGATGAGAGTGATGACTATCAACACATTGGTTCTGAAGAACTGTCATATTCCATACCAAGTGAGGAGGCGCCTAGCCTGGCTCGGGAGCGTCCTATACGGACAAATTTTAGAAAACCTCCAAAAAGATATGATTTTGAAGATATGGTGAGGTTGATATCTATGAGCCATCCACATATAGGGAAGCAGGTACATGTACGAAGTCTACCCATTGGCTTGCTGCAATGGGGGAAGAGATGGAATCGCTTCATAAGAACGAGACGTGGGAGCTTGTGTCTAAGCCTTCAGGGAGGAAAATTGTTACATGTAAATGGGTTTTCAAGAAAAAGGAGGGGATAACATCTGAAGAGGGGGTCAAATATGAGGCTAGACTGGTTGCAAGAAGGTTCACACAAAGGGAGGGTGTAGACTACAATGAAATTTTCTCACCTGTCGTCAGACATACTTCCATCAGAGTGCTACTAGCAATAGTTGCACATCAGGATTTTGAGGTTGAGCACCTAGATGTAAAAACAACTTTCTTACACGGAGAGTTGGAGGAGGAAATATATATGGCTCAACTAGATGGGTTCCAAGTTTCGGGAAAGGAAAATAGTGTTTGCAAGTTGAAGAAGTCCTTATATGGGCTAAAGCAGTCTTCAAGGCATTGGTACAAGAAGTTTGATAGTTATATGATGAAGCTAGGCTACAATAGGAGTTCATATTATTGTTGTGTGTATCATAACAAGTTGAAAAATCGGTCTTTTATCTACTTAGTATTATATGTAGATGATATGTTGATAGCTGCTAGGGTCCTCAGGGTCATTCGCTAGAGATACACTCTAAGGCGACTAATATATTACCTCACCATAGGGTCCTCAGGGTCATTCGCTAGAGATACCACAAGAATTTTGCCCTTGGTTCATAACCTCAAATATACTCTCTAGCGAGTGATCTTACCTATGCCTTAAGTCATTCACTTTTTATATAAAGAATTATAACTAGTTTGATAGCTGAATTAATATTCGAACACATCTTAAATTACAAAACATAGAATACGTTCCACTTCCTAATTAATCAAAGTGTCATAACAAAATTTTTAGGTCACTTACACGTGAACATACATTCTTATGAACACATATTTGACATGATAATTTTCACTCAGATAAGTTTTGCTTTGTCAAAACAGGTCTAACAAACAATCTTCACAACTTAGACCTCCTATTCCTCAAAAGTTTTAACTTCAAGGTTTCCAAAAAAACCTATAAGCACATATATAACATGTTAGCTATATGCACACAAAATATTAGGACAAAATACGGAGTATAACCTATCAAAAAATCTTATGAAACAAGTAGGGGTAAATATGTTCTTATGGATAAAATGTAGCATGATCTTTGGATATATTTTCTGTGAATATTTGGAACTTAAATATAAAATCCAAGACTTTTATCATGCTAATCATGGTTTGTAGCATTATATACAAACTTTGAACAACCTAAAACCTGATAAGACATAAGAGAAAACCACAGTATACAGTATACTGGTCCTTAAAGAACACAACTGGCGCGACTAAATGTACCTGCTTGTTTGGATAACATCTACAAATTTCTATAGCAAGAAGAATGTTTGGTATGCGTTTTGTTTCAATTTAGATATGGTCTTCACAAAATGGGTGCGCTGCTGGAGCTATATCTGGCGAGGTGTAGCAGAAGGCGTCTTAACCTTTCCCTCTTAATAATAAGCCTCATGGTGGTGCTTTGGGAAGGTCCAATTATGTCCAAGGGTGTGTATGGTGGTTGTCTGAATATAAATGGGCATAAAGGCGCCTCATCCTTGCTTAAATGATATGGTTAAGATAACCTTGCTTCGGTCACTATTTTTAGGAGAGACCCGACCTTGCATGAAAAGACAGATTTTTTTTTATTTGGTAAGACCTCTGATTACACCATTTACTACATGAATGCAGACAGAAAACATAGGACTGAACGTAGGATGGCCCATTACGATGATTAAATCGACGAAAAGCGTGCGACGCACTAACTGTGTGGCGTGCAGCTTTGCTTTGCGCGACGCATAGTTGTGCATCTGGGGCGGGAGTAGTACGCTGGGCGCAAATTAATGCGCTTGGTGCACTACTATCCGATACGCTTTTGGGGATTTAGGCGACGTATTCGGCAATTTACAATTTCTTTATTGTTTGTTAGACGCGATTTTAGGAACAACGCATAATAATGACAATTTGACAAAATAATAACAGGCAAAATTTTCAATCACGATATAACATGGATGCAAAAGTTCCGACCTAAAGTCCAGTTCCATGTTTAAGACTATTGGTCTGTGTTAAGTTCAGTCTGAAAGGGTCCATGACTAAGAGATTGATCCTACTCTTCGAACCCCTTCTTAAAGAGGTGGCCACATGTAAGACGCACTGCAGTTCTTAAGTCACGAACAAATCAACAATGCATTGGTGGGTAGGGAGAACATCACTGTGCCTCACGTGCCAGCTGCATCTGCCGTTGGATGACGTGTCAAGCGCATGACGCAGCATGCCCAGTAAAAAGCGTATACGTGGCACACGTTTGAAAAAGATAAAACAAAAAAGTAACTTTGTGTCTCATGCAGAGACCTGCGCTTGACGCGGGACCCTGAATCAATAAAAAATCCACATGTCTAGTGCAGATTAGTGCACCTGCAAAGGTGGATAGAGCTGCACCTGATTGAATATGTGCCCCCGGCGTAAGGACATGCACCAGGCGCAGGTTAGTGTGCTAGACGCACCAGCCTGGATCCTGACGTGCCTTTCCCAGCTTTTTAGAAAACTCGTTGTAAAAGATTTCTTTTATCCTTTAATTCCGGAAATCTGATTTTACTGGATAAAATCTGAGTTTAACTATAAAAAATATATTTTAAAATATTTATTTATTCAAATAAATTAATTAATTATTGTTAAACAATTAATTAGGCTTTTCAAATAATTTGGCTAAAAAACCACGGTCTGTTTCAAAATGGTTTTTAATGGCTTTTTAAATTGCTCTGCCGTTGGGTCGGACCAATTAATACCACTGTATGTTTTATCATCGGATCCTTAAATAGGGAGATACGATTATGTGTGTACACTTATCCATATGAAGTCATCGTAATTATATTTCTTGAATTTATTTTTAAAATGATTTATTAAATAAATTATCCCTGTTCAGATGTTAATAAGGTGGCGACTTATGAGTTTTCTAAAACTCATAATCCAATGAGAGACTTTTGTAGGATTCAGATCGTTAATTAAGACATTCGAAAATCAGATAGGCGGATGTTATACCATATTTACATGAGCGGTGAGTGGTAGGTGCCCATCATCCCCAACAACGAGGGGACCCTTTTTATACTCAACAAGACAGTTCCCGAGATGTCTTAGTAGGAGGCGGTCGTGGGGATTTATCTTTCTAGGATGCCAAAAACATTAACAAGGCGCCCCTGTTATGTGCCCAAGAACTGACTGCCCACCCGCTACGAGATGCAGAATGAGATATTATTGGCAGTTGTTATGGCTGAATTTTTTCATAGGGTGACATTGACGCGACGACATAATGACGCAACGACATGATGCCATTTGACATGGTGACGTAGTGACTATGACTCGAAGACACAACAGAGAACGCAAGGCTGGAACTAAGCATTAAGCAGTAACGATTTTGCTAAATAAGGAAGGAGCATGATGATGCATAAAATCAGCCGTTCAGGAGCGTGGATTGTGACGGTGGAGCATAAATGAGAAAGATCTCCCACGATTGAAAAATAAAAGTTAATGTAATAATTAGGGAATTTATTATGTATTCGTTGAGAAAAAGCCAGGAGGAAAAATAGGCATACAAAAGAGTGAGGAGGATCATTAGTCGGGCATCACGTAATATTGTTGTAAGCAAACTAAAGAGAAAAATACTTCTGTAACGATTGTCGCTCACTAAGAGAGGCAGTGATCCATAGTAGATTAGTGGATCTCCATCCACCCGCGGTTTTTACCCATCTTCATTGGGTTTTTTTTTTTCGCGTCACCATTTTTGTGTGTTCATCCCCTTTGATCCCTATTGCATTCGTTTATTGCATTGTCTTAAACATAATCTGGTTAAATCGTCCCAAACTTTAATTTCATCGTATAGATAAATTTTAGCATAAACAATTTGGCGCCCACCGTGGGGCATAACCAGACCATCTACTGTTCAAAATCCATCAAATGGGAGAAACACCTAACCTCGAGGAAATGCAGAGACAATATGAACAAATGAGAGCAGAAATGCTCGAAATGAAGCAAGCCAATGAGCGGCTAGCTACCGACTTCACGACGTCGCATGAGAGAATCCAGAAATTACTGGAAGAGTTAGCGTCGTCCAAAGCTTCGAAGGTCCGACGTCGCGCTAATCTGAACGACATCCCTTTCATGGGGAACCTTTCTGAGTCAGATAGTGAGGAGCCTGAAAATGACGAAGAGCCCGAGGATGAAGAGCCCTTAAACAATGAAGAGAACGACCAAGGCGAAGGAGAAGCGAATCTTATGGCAAAGCGCATGGTCCAGATCGAAAAGCAGAATAAGCGCTTAATGAAGCTCATGTCCCAGCTCCCCGGGGCTCCGACGCCAAGCATCGTGGAGCATCCAGACGGTTATGCAGAGTCACCATTCGTCGAAAGGATCGCGAGGGCTGTGCTTCCCAAAAAGCTCAATCTGCCTACCCTCGCTGCTAATTATGATGGTTCAACCGATCCAGGCGAGCATGTCGCCCAATACAAGCAGCGGATGTGGCAAGCGTCAATTCCTTGGCATTTGGTAGAGGCCTGCATGTGCAAGTCTTTTGGAGCCACGCTCACCGGTCCCCTCTCAAATGGCTGGATCCCTCAGGCCAGGAGCATTGGCAATTTTTCCACCCTAGTCAATAAGTTCTATGAGAAGTTGAAGGCAGTCGTAGCCTGGAAAAGCAGACGAGCGACCTATATGGCTCGTCAAGGCCTAAAGAATCTTTCGCGATTATTATAATCGCTTTAATAAAGAAATGATTAGCATTAAAGATTTTGATACTAAGACTGCTATTGAATGTTTCAGGAAAGGATTAATCTTGCGATCAAATCTATACAGCCGTCTGACGAAGTATCCATGCCAGACGTTCGAGGAAGTTAAGTCGCGAGCACTAGCAAAGGTGAGACTGGAGGAGGATGATGCCATCCTTAACATCATATCAACCCGATGTGCACCACAGACCCCTGCTGACCAGAAGGCTTTCGTCCCCATGAAGAATAATGGGCGAAGCCACCCATATGTCGCTCAAATCAGGTAAACAATGTTACTGACGTTGTCGAGACTGCAGGTAACGACGCAAGGACGGAGTCGTCGACCTTCCCAGATCTAGATTCTTACGGATTTTCCGTCGATGTCGGAGGCGTCGTAAATGCCTTATCCAAAATCGGAGCACCCGGCCGTTGGCCAAAGAAGAGGACCGACCGGAAGCGCAAAAAGATCAAAAAGGTGGTGTCAGTTCCATCATGACCATGGCCATAAGACGGAAGAATGCATTGCGTTGCGACGAAGGTGCTTCATGCTTAATAAGGGGCACCTTAAAGACCTCTTAAGCGACAAAGGTAAAGCGTCCTTCGGAGAATACCGCGCAGTCCGACCCTCTGTTGCCCACGCACGTGAAGGTAATCAATGTTATTTCTGGTGGGTCTGATGTATGTGGGCTAACGTATCCCGCAGCCAAAAGGCTAGCAAGAGAGGGCACTCCGTCGTCCGCCGTTTTTAAATCTTGTAGGTCAGCGGAAGAATGCAAGCTTGCAGCAATGGCAATAACCTTTGATGACGACGATGTCTGCAACGTAGAACATTACGATGGACTAGTCATATCCCTGACTGTCAGTAATTGCTTGTTGAAGCGGGTGTTAGTCGATGGGGGCACCTCACCAACATTATATTAAAAGCGCCCTCGAAGGTATGGGTTTGTGCGATAAAGATATTACTAAAAAATCTACTGTTTTGGTAGGATTCAGTGGAGAGCCCAACATACTGTCGGAGAGTCACATTGCCAAGTTAGCAAAGGCGTCAACCTGCCGACCAGATTCAACGTTGTGGATTGCCCGTCCGCTATAACATCATTCTCGGCACTCCATGGATACAAGATGAAGGTCGTCCCTCAACTATCACAGTCGCTAAGTTTCCAACTAAGTGGGGCGTCCAAGAAATAAAGGGCGAGAGAAATCTGCAAGAGAATGCTATAGTTTGTCACTCAAGCCCCCAAAGGCGTCCATCTAGCAATTAAAGGATGGGTCAGCGCCCGACGCACCCAGCGAGCAGGACGTGGATGAAGTGATGCTCGACCCATCCATCCCCGATCATGTTGTTCGAATCGGAGCGATGTTGTACCTAGTAGAAAAAGCATGATTTGCGTCCCCGGATTTGTGTCGCACAGACACGGAAGTGACTCAAATTACCTTTGTGCGTCGCATGCCAAAGAGCACTCGACGCAAAACATCAATATTCATATCAGCGTACGAGCAATCTGCGTCGCACCATATGTAAGTGCGACGCAAATTGCATATTGTGCGTCTCAGTTGGGGTAAAATTGAGCTCAATGTGCGTCGCACCCAGCTCCGCTTGCGACGCATATTGAGCTTCTCAGTTTGGGGGTATTGAGCCCAATGTGCGTCGCACTGAGGCCTCCATCCGACGCACATTGGGCTGCCAAAATAATAATTTAGCCCAGCAACGGCTTTTTTTTTTGGAGCCCTAAATCAATACAAACTACTCTCGCTCCTGCGACACTACTCTTACTCTCGCTCACACTCGCCGGCCTCCATAACTTCGCCGGCGCACCCATACTCTCACCGGCGACTTCCTATTCTGGTGCAACTTCCCCTCTCTCTCTCTCTCCCATTCTCTCTCTCTCTCTCCCCCCTCTCTCATTCTCGTTCCTTACTCTCGCCGGTGCCCTCTTCGCCGGCATACCCTCGCTCACATTCTCGCCGCCGGTGCACTCGTCGATTGTCACTACATTGCCACTAGGATATGTTGCGCGGCACTGACCCTGTATAGCTTGGTATTGGTGCTCGTCTTCCCTCAATAGGCCTTGGTTTTGTTTGATGAACTCGAAGAAGTTTGTTATCGCGCCTCCTTGACAACCATAGTTATTTTGTACGCAATCGACGAGTTCCTACTCTCGCCGGTGCACTGGTTCTCTCTATCTCACGTATCTCGGTCTAAGTTGCTGCTGTACCGGTTCTCTCTCTCAATCTCCCTTCGTTGCACCGTACCGGTTCTCTCTCTCTCACGGACTGACTTGCCGCCACTGATTGACTTGCCGCCGTCGGTCCCGCCGCCGACAATATAGGTATTTCTTGGTTTTTTTTTTTGTTTTTTTGTATTAATGTATATTAATCAAGTATTTTCAAGTTATTTTAATTTTTTTTTAAATAATTTGAGATTAAATTTAGGATATTCGTAGCTTATGAATTTGTATAGTTTGTGTAGTATATAGTTTCTTGAATGCTCTCTTTAGAATTATGTGCTTCAATTATGAGTTAGAATTCTTGAATGCTCAATTTAGAATTTGAAACTTATGCCATTCCTTTACATTGTAGTTTAGTTGTCACCTTAGTCCTCATCTGTTTGCCGGTTCTCCAAGCTCGTGTCTTTGTGCTTGTCTTCGCTGCTCCTTGAGAGCAGAGGTATGTATTATAGCTTTTGTTATTTTTTTATGTATGTTAATGTAACCATTAGTTTGGATTTAGGAATGTATATAAGCAAATTGTTTGGTTATTATGTGATTGGGAAAATATATGTTGAATCATAACCAAACCTATATGGACATACCTTAATGGGGTGGGGAGGGAAATCTAAGGAATGGATTGGTTTGTGTTGTTTTATTGCAATGTGCATCATTTGCCTAGATACCCGTTCGAGGCTTATCATTAGGAGTAAGTCTTGAATAGCCCGGTTTGGGACTGTCTTTGAGTTTCTTATCTCACTTAGGATGTGAATGAATGTTTGGGTTTTTATTCTAAGAAAGATCCGGCTCATTTCCCTAAGCGTTCTCTGGGTACATATATTGATAGTTTAACTACTATCTTCATCGTGTACTTGGAGAACTGTAGGGAAGTGCTGCCGGATTTTTCTTAGAATTGAAAACCAAATGTTCATTCAGTAGTGAGATGAGAAACTCAAGGATGGGTTAGGTTAGAGTGATAAGGACCCAAATGGTCATGACTGCATTTGATAAACTACTTTGAATGATGTGATTGATTGTATTCTTGTTTGGTGTCTCTAGTGTATGAATATGGATCGAAACTAGATGTATGGTAATCGAATTTCGACGAGCTTTCTACAAGGGGTTAATGAATTTATCAGAGTTGCGTTAGAACATCAATCGGAGAATGGGTCAAAGTTAGTCTTGTGTCCTTGTTGTGATTGCAATAACTCAAGGGGGTATCATGATATGGATCAAATTAAAGATCATTTGATTCGTCGTGGGTTAAGAGTAACTATACTAGGTGGACATGGCATGGAGAGTTTTATGATGTGGGTATGAGCTCCACTAGCTTGTGTGATGATTTACATGTTGATGAGGTTCAGGTTGAGATTGAAGGAGATGGTGATAATGAGAATGATAGGGTAGATGATGAAAATGACATGGTAGATGATGAAAATGATAGAGTATTCAAGTACCAACTCCTTCCACTCCAGTCGTTCCTAGTAGCTGTTAATCGGGGGGCAATGATCCATTTGCGGACTTGCAGGTATATTGTCATTTTATATATGTTCTAATTATTATATTATGCTTCTAAAACACTTAATTGTGCATTCTTCTCTTATTGGATGTTAAGAGTCAAGCTCCATGTCGCTTGGCAATAGCGGATGTCACGGGACTGATCATTGTAGCTGAGGGTACCGTTCATCCACGAGGACAGGAGTCATCATCACACTCTACGACCGTCGTGAAAGTGAGTGTTGATGATTTTTATGCTGATTACGCGGATGCTCCAGTTCCACTCCCTACTCCATTCATCACGAAACTCAGTCAAGCTGAGGGTTCTTTCATACATGGCCGAAAGAGTTGGTATTTTGTTCTAGATCAGGTAACTTATTTTAGTATTATGATTTAGTATATAATAAGAAATTAATAATGTATATACTTAGAAATCTTGATTTATATAAACCAAATAATCTTTATTTTATATATAATATGAATTAAAAAGAAGTCGATTTGAATTAGGAACATATCTAAAGAAGGTCGAAGAAGAAGAAAAAGAAAAAGTTGCTAATGATCCTTGCACCGATGAGTCTGCACATAGAGCACTAGATCCATTGATTAGCATGTCACTTGAGGATATGTCTGATGCGGTCAAGGAGATGCATCATGTGTTTTGCCAAAAACCTGCAGATGAGCCTTTTAGTATCGAAGTTAGTAGGGGTTCCTGCTTCAACTATACTTCTGATCAGATGATCATTCTCTCCGACAAGATGTTTTCCAACTTCTGACGGGAGAATGGCTTAATGTATCCATTTTGCAAGTATTTATGATGTGAGATTTCTCAAACTCTAAACTAATCAAATTTGATATTTATTATTATTATTGGCATCTAACTATAAATATTTGGAGTGTAGGTATTGTCAGATGATAGTGAGTGAATGGAGATTCAAATATTGGTTTCATGTGTCCTAGTATGATTTCGGAGACCATGCTACCCATGAACCAGATGCCGCGATCAACTACATGCAAAGGACATTGAGAGCCAATCGAATATGAATACATCATGCTTCCTACATTGAAAAGTATGCTTTATTTTCCAACTTCCGTACATTGAAAAGTATGCTTCCCTTTTATCTTTATATATGAACTTATCACATTTTGTTGCATGCTTTAGCAACATTGGATTCTTCTCGTCATTTCTCTAAAAAAGAAAACGGTATATGTATTTGATTCGCTTAGGAGATCAGATAGATCCTTAGCTATCAAGGAACCGATGCATACGTAAGTTAATAATTCTTATAATTCTTACATGTATTTTATGATATTTTAAATACTTTATAAATAGTAATTCTTTTATTGTACTTAGTGCATATACATCATTCCTGCTCCTTGAAGGTGTCAAAAAAGCAACAAATAAATTTGTCTTGGATATCTATGAAGCTAAAGCTCTTATGGTTTTGTATTTGATATGCATTTTATAGTTCTATTTAATATTTCTTAATTTTTTGATTCTAATATGTGTATTTAATGTGGTGTAGTGTGCTCAACAAACGGGAGGAGATGAATGCGGCTATTTCGTTATGAAATACATGTTTCTAATCGTCCGTTCTCTATGAGTCAAATGATTTGAAGAAGGTATGTATATGTTGTAAATTGTTACTTTACTTAATAATTTTAAAGTTTATTAACTAAGTTAACATATTTATAGGATTTTCCTCAAGCGTTGAGCCATACACCATAGAAGATATCAACGAATCAAAGACATTTTCCAATACTTTAAACATCTCGTGGGGGAAGAAAAGGCCAAGTAACTTGTTAGTGTAGTAAGTGTAGTAGTTGTACATTATTGGTTTATTATTGCAACATTGGTTGAGTATTGCAACATTGGTTGCTTGCTTGGGATCATTTGAGATGTATTGAAATAGGTTTTGATATATATATATATATTTCCCAACGATTTCATGGGTTATCCATATTACAAAGGAGACTCTGCCGAATTTTCCCCTCACAATTAGTAATATGAATGTTTGTTTAGTTTTGAATCATCAAATTTTAGTAATATGTAAACAAACCAACAAAAAAGCTGAAAAATACGAAAAAAAAAAATTTAATCACCCATTTGCGTCGCACATGGCACAAAGTGTGACGCAGATGCTTCACCATGTACGTCGCACATTGCACTAGGTGCGACGCACATTTGTAATCTGCGTCGCACCCAGGCAATGTGCGACGCACATGGGCCTGCTACCCAAGCCAGCATGGGGAGGCCAATGTGCGTCGCACGTTGCCTGGGTGCGACGCATATTACCAATGTGCATCGCACCTAGTGCAATGTGCGACGCACATTCCCCTCCCCATGCTGGCTTGGGATAGCAGGGAAATGTGCGTCGCACATTGCACTAGGTGCGACGTACATTGGTAATATGCGTCGCACCAAGGCAATGTGCGACGCACATTGCCCTTGGCTGCTGACGATGGAATTGGGTGGCTGGCAAGATCCACTTGCGTCGTACCGTATACAGGTGCGACGCAAATAGGCGAACCATTTGCGTCGTTTCCCATACGACGCAGATCGTTTCTGAGTCATTGGCGTCGAGGGCTTTGGCGTCGCACTTTAGTCTGATGCAAATAGGCGCCTCACATCCGACGCAAATTGACTTTTCTGTACTAATGTGTCGGAAGAAATACGAGGTCAGTTGGTCGATTTTTTGAAAGCTAACCAAGATTGTTTTGCTTGGTGCCATGAGGATATGACAAGAATCAGTCCAGACACGCATAAACTCAACGTCGACCCTGTCACAAAGCCCGTAAAGCAAAAAAGACGCAAATTCGCACCTGAAAGGAATCAAGTCATCAATGACGAGGTTCAAAAGCTGATCGACACCGGAAAGATCCGTGAGGTAAAGTATCCAGATTGGCTAGCCAATGTCGTGGTGGTCAGCAAAAAGAAAGGGAAGTGGAGAGTCTGCATCGACTTCACAGACTTGAATAAAGCATGTCCCAAGGATCCATTCCCTCTCCCTCAGATAGATGCAATGGTCGACGCGAGCTCTTAACGTTCATGGACGCATATTCGGGGTACAACCAAATATTGATGCATCCGGACGATAAGGAAAAGACCGCGTTTGTCACTGATAAAGGTATATATTGTTATAAGGTTATGCCTTTTGGTTTGAAAAATGCAGGTGCCACCTATCAGCGATTGGTCAACCAAATGTTTAAAGACCAACTGGGCGACACCATGGAAGTATATATAGAGATATGCTCGTCAAATCCAAGCGAGGAGGCGATCACATCCAGCATTTGTCGGAGGCTTTTAATGTCCTGCGAAGGTATGGCATGAAATTAAATCCCACTAAGTGCACATTTGGAGTGTCTGCAGGAAAGTTCTTAGGGTATGTTGTTACGCAACGAGGAATTGAAGCCAGCCCGGATCAAATAAAAGCTATAATTAATATTCAATCTCCACGGAGCGTCAAGGAGGTGCAAAAGTTGACCGGTCGTGTAGCCGCTGAATCGTTTCATATCCCGGTCGTCGAAAAATGCCTCTATTTTATGACGTCCTAAGAAAGAATAAGGGCTTCGACTGGTCGCAGCAACAGAAGACGCGCTGCAGAAACTTAAAAGCTACTTAGCGTCGCCGCCTTGCTTCGAAGCCAACATGGAGAGACGTTGCAGCTTTATCTCGCGGTAAGCAACGTGTCCGTCAGTGTCGTCCTGACGCGAGAAGCAGAAAGCCAGCAGCTACCAATCTACTATGTCAGTAAGTCTCTGCTAGACGCGGAGACCAGGTATTCTTCATTGGAAAACCTCATTTTAGTCATAGTTGTAGCTGTTAAAAAGCTTAGGCACTATTTTGAAACACATATTGTTTCGTTATGACTAACTATCCTTCAAGTCTGTCTTGCGACACCCGAATTGACAGGACGCATGAGCAAGTGGGCAATACACTCAGTGCGTACGACATCCAGTTTCATCCAAGAACAGCTATCAAGTCACAAGCTTTGGCAGATTTTGTGGCAGAATTTAGCCCGGAGTTAGAAAAGCTTGCAGACGACGAAGTCGCAAAGATTAATCAAGTAAACGACGATTCCATGATATTATTTGTTGATGGTCTTCAATTTTCGTGGTGCAGGTCTTGGCATTGTGCTAAAGTCGCCACAAGGGGGAAGATAGTACGAGCCATTTGCTGTGAATTTAGAGCGACGAATAACGAAGCCAATACGAGGCGCTCATAGAGGAATGACGTTAGCAAAGACTGGGAGCAAAAGCATTGAAAGTCTTCAGCGATTCACTGCTGATAGTCAGCCAAGTCAAGGGCGAATTCGCGGCAAAAGACTCTAAAATGGCCATGTACTTAGAAATAGCTCAGCGTAAAAGTAAAGTGTTTAATTCGTTTGACATTTTACAGATACCAAGGGACCAGAATACGCAGCGGATGCATTGGCCAATCTCGGATCTTCTTTAAGGGACATTTGTTTACGTCCGTCCCTATAGTTCATCTGCGAATCCTGCTGTCGCTAGGAATGTTGGGCGATGTGTCGACGAGGTCGAAACGGCTTCAAGACAACCATGAGGTCGTTAGTAACATCGGTAACCTCGCACTGCGACGACCCTGACGTCGAGGAGGTAAGTGTCAGTTGGACAAAACCGCTTTATGATTTTCTTGCTAACGATGTACTTCCAACAGATAAGGCAGAGGCGCGCAGAATTCGTTTAAAGCGTCGCATACATACTCATTCAAGGAGTATAGTTCAAAAAATCTGTCGCAGGCCCCTACCTGCGTTATCAGTGGGGGAAAGTCCTGAAGGACATGCATGAAGGCACTTTTTGAAATCATTCAGGAGGACGCAGCTTATCCAATAGAGTGTACGCATGGGATACTATTGGCCCACAATGAAGAAAGACGCAATAAGGTATGTCGCCAAATGCGATAGCTGTCAACGACATGCAGGTATGACGCATAAACCTTGTGAAGTTTTGCATCCTACTCTAACACCTTGGCCTTTCATGAAATGGGGCATGGACATAGTTGGCAAGTTACCTCCAGCCCCAGGCCAGAAGGTCTTTATGTTGGCACTAACTGACTACTTTTCTAAGTGGATTGAAGCAGGTTCTTTTCAACAGGTACGCGACAAGGAAGTGATTTCTTTTATATATACTAACATTATTTGCAGGTTTGGTGTCCGTCCGAGATAGTATGCGACAATGGGTCGCAATTCATTAGCAATGAGACAAGACGTTTCTGCGACGCATAGAGCATAACGTTGTTAACATTAACACCAAGATATCCGCAAGCCAATGGATAGGCTGAGTCCAGTAATAAGACGATCATTGACTCCTTGAAGAAACGACTCACAGCTAAGAAGGGTAAATGGGAGGAGGCGTTGCCTTCCATCTTATGGGCTAATCGCACGACACCGCGCATCGCAACTGGACAAACACCGTTCTCACTAGTATATGGGTGCGAAGCAGTCCTGCCTTCAAAAGTGAACGTCCCGACTGCGAGATATAGTATAGCGATGGAACGACAGAACTATGATGAACTTGTGAACAACCTAGATACCATTGAAGAGTTGCGCGACACAGCATTGGTACGAATGGCGGCTCAGCAGCAAATGGTCGCAAAGAGTTTCAACAAGAACGTCCAAGCAAGGTCCTTCGTCGAAGGTGACTTGGTCCTAAGAAAAGTATTTCAGAACACACAAGAGGCTAGCGCTGGTAAGCTAGGATCGAAATGGAAAGGACCATACCAAGTTAGTAAAGTGGTAGGCAATGGAGCGTACCAATTGGTCCGACGTGACGGAAGCTCCGTGCCACGTAGCTGGAACGCTACAAATACACTACTACATTTTTAATCAAAGGCAATGGTTAAAATAAGCTAATGCAATGATTGTTTCTTTTATACCGTTGCACTAGGATCATCTATTGCAACGGCACATTTCAATTTAGGTTTATGGATTAAGCTATTACAACGACTTTATAGTAACCGTTGCATTAGATATATCTATTGCAACGGCTTGATGATGGTTGTTGCATTTGATGAAATAATAACAATAATGTAATATAGGTCGTTGCATTAGCCCACAAAAAAAATTTGCTCAACATATTATTATAGTTCCTTCACTTTTTTGACAAAATTTTAAACGCTACTTTCCACAAGAAAATTCGCATCAATTGCAAACAACCTTATCTTCCTCAAACAAAGAAACCCATCTACTTCCCCTAAAAAAAAAAAAAAAAAAAAAAAGAAACCCATCTACTCAGGTAACTGACATCGAATCACAAACTGAAAAACCCTATCAATTTTGCCAACAAATTTCAATCTCCCAAATCCTCTCCTATGAACTAAAAGGAGGAACTGAATTCACTAATTGTGATTATATACTAAGAGGAAGAGGGAGAATTCACGAGATCTGCTTCAATATTATTCCACATTTCTTCCTGAATTCATGTATATCTGCAAAATTCAGGTCTTCAACGCAGCAAGTAGGCGAAATTAATCAAGAAAACCTGAGCACAGAGGCGAAACTCAAGAAAAACAAGCAAAGAGGCGAATTTTCGAATACCAGTCTTTAGAAACAACTAACTACAGTTGATGCTGGAAAAAATGGCTTTAGAAACAACTAAATTCATGTGATGCTAAAAATATGGATTTAGAGACAACCAATATTCATGTGATGCTTACATTTGATGCTGAAATGTATCTTTAGAGGCACCAGAATATACTTGACACTAAAAACCATATAATTTAGAGGCAACTATGTTTATGTGATGCTAAAAGGGGGTTTCAGAGGCAACTCAGCCAGATGATGTGCCTCTATAGCCAATTTTTTTGTAGTGCCCCCCCAGGGATCTAATAGGGGATGTTCGCAGCCGAAAGTACTAGGACCCTCCTTCTCCTCAATTCTCCTGGACACCATCACTACACCATCAGAAATATGCCGGTCTAAGTAACTCCTAGCACAAGTCCCATGCGCAATCATCATATCCCAAGGACTCGGGATCATACCCTCATCCTCCTCCGATAAGGAAGATGGGTTGGATAAAGGAACCGCCGAGGGATCCGGGTAAGGTACCCGAGTGCTAACTAAGAAACTCTCTTCCCCTTGAATCTCTTCCGAATATCTAGGAGGAGAAGAGGAAGGAGTACTCGACTCCGACTCGGGGTCCATACTAGGGAGTTCGATCTACGATAGAAAGGAGTAAGGAAATTAAACAAAGAAAATCGTACCTTCTTGGGAGTAACGCAACTCGGTACAAGAACACATAGATGCAACGGCGAACTCGGGGCATATAGTTTCAGAGACAATTCCCAAGAGAGAGTTCTAGAGAGAGAGAAAGAGGTAAGCGAGAGATTGAGCATATTTCACAAATGACACTAGTAGAATAATTGTTTATTGCTGCAGTAATATTGATGTGGTTTTACCCATATGCAACAATATATCACGTAAAAAGAAAAGAAAAAATGTAAATAACCATATTGCTGCGGTTTCGACAGAAAACCGCGGCAATATGGTTTCAACTGATATTTTTTGAAAAATTTTTGACTATTTGACCAAATATAGTGCTGCGGTTTCTGCCAAAAACCGCAGCAATATATTAAAATAATATAAAAAATTATAATTTGGACCTATTGTTGCGGTTCCTATTGAAAACCGCAGTAATAAACTTTTAAAATTACTATTAAAAGAACCCATCTAGGGTTTCACTCCTCTTCCTCTCAATAAACTTTTAAAATTACTATTAAAAGAACCCATCTAGGGTTTCACTCCTCTTCCTCTCATACCACGCCTCATCTCACTCTCTCTCCTCCCCTTCTAACCAGTTTCACGCCTGTTCCTCTCCTCCTCTCATCTTCTCTCTTCCTCTTCTTCCCTCATCTTCTCTCTTCCTCTAAACCCTCTCATACTCTCAACCACGCCGGTCGAGATATCATCTTCGATTTACCGGCGTTCATAAAAAAAACATATCTTCTCACTAGTTCTTGCTGTTCATTTCAACCATCTTCGATTGATTCTTTCATCTGACGCAAAATATTGAAAGGAACAACACAAATATATGTGGACGACACAAATCTGGACGGTTCGTTGACGCGCAAATTTGTTCTCTCATCTGATATTCTGTCATCTGACGCGCGATTTTGTTCGGATCCACCGTCGGGTCCGCCGACGACGCGCGATTTTGTTCGGATTTTACCGCCGGTTTCGCCGCCGACGCCCGGATAGTTATCGGCCATCTAGATTTCAGTTGTTCGTTGTGGTGTTATGTTTTTTGACGAAGGAGACACACTTTTGTTTTCTTTTTTTTGAATTTTTCGAATTTTTTTTTGTAAAGATTTAATATATGTTAGGCTGACGAATGATTTTTCTTTGTTGAGAATTTTGGTTTCGTTGTGGTATCTAATATGTACAATGCAGTTTCTTATTTATTTTTTGGTTTCTTACTTTTTAATTTTAATTTGTTTCTTGATTTTTTTAGTTTTATGTTTTAGTTTTAATTTGTTGCTTAGTTTTTTCATTTCAGTTTTTTTGTTTGTTTTTCTTAGATTTGTAATAGTGGATTGTTGTAACTTTTTTTATATTATAATTATCAAAAATTTACAATACGAGAAATGAAAAAAAAAAAAATTCACCTGTCATGTGTCTATTGCTGCGGTTTTGGGATGAAACCGCAGCAATATCTTGACCTATTGCTGCGGTTTTGGTCCAAAACCGCAGCAATACTCTCTGCTAAAAAGATAATACATAATAATATTGCTGCGGTTTGGCCTAAAAATCGCAGGAATATTTGTAGATATGGCTGCGGTTTAAAATCGCAGCAATAGGCCACTTTTTGACCGCAGCAATAGCCCACTTTTTGACCGCAGCAATAAGCATTTATTCTACTGTCATGACAACGAAGTACGGAAAGTGGCTCTTTCTCCCCTCTATATAGAGATGTCTTTATCCCGCGTCACGACAACCTCTGGACCACTCTTAGAAGGCCCATAAGAGACATGCTTCAAATGAGGCCAGTCTAAAGCAAATAAACCAAAGGCCCAAAACCAGAGGCCCAAAATTAAAAACCCAAACCCAAAGGTTTGGACAGGGTCAATGGTCAAACCTCATCAACACCTCAGTACATGATCAATGGTCAAAGGTCAATCAATGGCAAGTTGACCGACACCATCGGACTTCGAGTTGTGACCTACTCTCCTTGGGCCAACCAAGGGGCTCAGTGTCTTAGCTATCAATTAGCTAGACACCCATATGACCAACTTGAGGTCTCCCATAGCAGGGTCATTAAGCCCCCGAGTTGTCACCCACTCTCCTTGGTCTAACCAAGGGGCTTAGTGCCTTAGCTTTCAATTAGCTAGGCATCTATATAAATGACCAACTTGGAGTCTCCCATAAAAGGGCTAATTTGCCCCCGAGTCGTCACCTACTCTTCTTGGTCTAATCAAGGGGCTCAGTGCCTTAACTATCAATTAGTTAGGCACCCATATGACCAACTCAGGGTCTCCATCCCATAACAGGGCTCATTAGCCCCTGAGTCGTCACCCACTCTCCTTGGTTTAACCAAAGGGCTCAATGCCCTAGCTATTAATATGCTAGGCACCCATATGGCCAACTCGGGGTCTCCATCGCATAGCAGAGCTCATAAGACCCCGAGTCGTCACCCACTCTCCTTAGTCTAACCATGGGGCTCAATGCCCTAGCTATCAATTAGCTAGGCACCCATATGACCAACTCGGGATCTCCTACAGAAGGGCCATTAGCCCCCAAGTTGTCACTCACTCCTATTGGTCTAACCAAGGGGCTTAGTGCCTTAGCTATCAATTATCTAGGCACCCATATGACCAACTCGGGTTCTCCCATAGCTGGGCTCATTAGCCCTCGAGTCATCACCCACTCTCCTTGGTCTAACCAAGGGGCTCAGTGCCTTACCTATCAATTAGCTAGGAACCCATATGACCAACTCGGGGTCTCCCATAGTAGGGCTCATTAGCCCCCGAGTCGTCAACCACTCTCCTAGTCTAACCAAGAGGCTCAGTGCCTTAGTTAGGCATCCATATGACCAACTCAAGGTCTCCTGTAGCAGGGCTCATTAGCCACCGAGTCGTCACCCACTCTCCTTGGTCGAACAAAGGGGCTCCATGCCTTAGCTATCAATTCGCTAGGCACCCATATGACCAACTTGGAGTCTCCCATAGTAGGGCTCATTAGTCCCCGAGTTGTCACCCACTCTCTGGTCTGACCAATGCGCTTAGTGCCTTAGCCATCAATAAGGTAGGCAACCATATGACTAACTGGGGGTCTCCGTTGACAGGGCTCTTTATCCCCCGAGTCTTCACCTATTTCCACTTAGCCAATCCAAGAGGCTCCATTCTTAGCAAAAAATAGCCAAATACCTTAATGACCAACTCGGGGTCCCATGGAAGGGCTCATTGACCCCCGAGTTTTGCCAACTCAGGCTCCTCAAGAGAAAAATTAATTAGCGTCTGAATGAGGCCATTGTCATTAGGTCAACCCAAGGAGCCCAAGGACTTTAGCAAACCATCGAAACATCATTCATTCGGCCAACCCGGGGTCCCTCATCGAAGGCTCTCCAGTCCCTCGACCCTAGAGTTGTGTCCTCATAACAGAAGGATCGCGACTTTACGTTCCCGGGTCAGGGTCGACCGCTAGTGGAGATCGTGACTCGGGGGCTCGTAGCAGTGATCTGTGCACTCTGGGGATAGGGGGATAAGGCGAAAAGGATACCCTCAGCGTCCGACCTGGAGCCTCCCTCCATTAACTGCGTGTGGTGTTCTGGGTCCATTATTCTCCCTCAAAATAGCGACTGCAGACCTACGCCCCAGAGCAGTGGGGATCATCAGCATGAGGTCTAAATATCGTCGGGGTCTGACCCGAAATCCTCCGAACCAGCTCGTGAAGAGACGCTCTCGGGTCGGGATTTCGTATTGAGGAGGATATTGCTCACCTAAGCAACAAGCCTATTACGGCTCGCAGGCTAAGTTGGAATTAACGTATCTGCGGGTGAAGTCCTAGTTTCAGGCAAGTTCCCCAAACCAACCGCATCCTGGATCGAGGATCCGGCTTCGAATATTTGGCACGGGGATAATTCTTTGGGCCCACAATTGGGCCCAATAAATATCTGAAGACACTTTCCCCAAGGCCTACGCCCTAGGCATCAAAAGGGTTGATAGGCTAAAGATGTATCACCTAATCAAAAATAACCTAAGGTCCACTAACTAGTAGTCAGGGAAGTCAGGATCGAATCCACAGGGCGAAGTTATATTATTGTATTTGAACTCTAATATTACACTAACAAAATCAGATGAATGGAGTTGTGTTACTAAACTAAACAATAGCAGAACTGAATATGGTGTAAATATATTAATAAAGTACTAGAATCATGGATCACTATGCATACAATTCAGGAAATCAGGGATAAATAATAACCTAGTAAGTCAACTGTCTATGGCACATGTAATTTCTCTCGAACATTACATCCCTCAAAGATCACCCAGCCGCTCAGGGTCACTTTGCCTAATAATTGAAAGCCTATACGGTATCTCTCCTCTCGAAGTAGATTCAGTATTGCAACAATAGAAATATAAATCAGGCCTAACTTATAATCCTAGCATGAAGAATCAATCAAAGGAAACAGTTGAAATACAAGATAATCAAACTAATCTATCAATCCCTCATTGCATACATAGATCTCCACAATTCTAGATATAGAATACTCACTCATAATCATGAAAACAATAACAAAATCATATAAAAACTCATACTTTGAAACATGGCAAATAACTAAGAAAATAATTAATTAACAATGGAAGAAATAACAAAGAAATAAAAAAGAAAGATTACCGAATTATATTGAACTATGAATAAGCAAAAGGTTTGATCTTGAACTGAAATCACAAAGCACTAAATTAAGGTTCTTGAAACACTCTCTAGAGAAAACTAATAATCAAAACAGAAGAGCTAATAATTCTGATTTTTCTATTTATACAAGCCCTAAAACAATAGCCAAGAAGTCTCGAAAAAAGGGCCCGTATCATTAAAAAACCGCGTCGTCAGTCGCCCGATCGGGCCAAGATGCCCGATGGATCGGCTCAAAACGAAAGAACAGACCAAATGTAGCGCCCGATGAGATCAGGCTGGCCCGCCCGATGGCATCGGGGGACCTATGAACATTGTAGGTTTGCTGCAGCTGGCAGGGGCGCCCGATGTCGGGCCAAGTCGCCCGATCGGGCGAGACACCGAATACGATTGGGCGTTCAACGCCCGATAGGGCCCGTAGTAGAAATTCATGAATTTGTTTCTTCGCCTGATCGGGCTGGTCCGCCCGATCCTGTCGGGCCGATCAGCTTAAGCTCGTTTCTTGTTCTTCCTTTGCTCAAAGTCCCGGAAGCAATCCTCGGGATCTAGAAACTCAGCTCAACCTCTCTAATCCAGTGTGCAATCATATAAAGTAGGTAATAGCTTCCAAAACCTACAATTCAATACAAACAGCAAACCACAACTAGATGGAGAGAGTTAGTACCAAATGGCTCCTAAGAGCACCATAACCATAACTTTTAGCATATAAATAGGGGAGAAATAATAACCATAACTTTTAGCATATAAATAGGGAACTCCCCCAAGCTAAACCTTTGCTTGCCCCTAAGCAAAGTACAACATGAATATGAATAGAATTTGCTTCACCCCTCAAAGTATGAAACTCAAACATTTTACCTCAAAAACCTTCAAGCAAGCAAAGTTCAAGTTCAGTTGATCAGATCACTTTTGACTACCAATCACTTAAGCAAATTGTCCGAAATAGCAAGCCATACATAACTTGCACATCTTGAAAAGGGATCACCAGGTGTCACTCCTCTCAATTTTTGTGGCGAGCATAAAGTGTGCCCGAACGCTCACCAACCCAACCATAATATCCCTTCCCTCTCACACTCTCATGTGTTTAGAAAAGGTAAAATATCGCTCATCCTACTCAAGTCGACTCGAATAACAAACTTAAACTTCAACTTTGGCACATTGACTCTGTATCATTCCAATAAACATTCAAACAAGTGCTCAAAAGGTCTTTCTGAGGGTTGTAATGGGGCTCGGGTAAAGGTATGGGAATTATTTGGGGAATGTGGTGGAAAAGCCCAGAAAAGGGGAGCAATCAACACTAGTAGAACTAGGTGTGGTAAAAACAACTTCCATGGTCTCAATCACATACCCAAAATAATGACCAACTTTAGATTTTTCGAACCAACCAACAATTGTCTCCTTGATAGTTTTCAGCAAAATGTATTGTTTTGATTTTTACTCTTTTTTTTTTTCATGACTCGTGACTTCTTGATTCTTTTCATGTGTTATTTTCTATTTTTTTTCTTTGTTTTCTTTTCTCTTATTCACTTCACCTCATGTCAATCATGGGCATATTATTTCCAATCAACCCGCAAAATTAACCACATAATATAGTACTAACCTAACGAATGCTCCCCAAATCTAGACTTGGGACAATAAACATTGAAAAGGCTCAAGGCATGTAATGTGGCTTGATATAGATCCAAAAATCATTAGGCTCAGCGGGTAGGAGGGAAATGATTCTTTTTTTAGAAAATTCTGAGGCCAAAAATCAAACAATTGAATGCCTCTATCACAGCATAATGTCATTAGAAATCAACGAGTACAATGCCAAAGTGAAGATAAGAATGATATGAGGAACTAACACACAAGGATAATTCGGACTGTAAATATGCATCCGAAGGCTCGAATGAATCCTTACAATGTAACCAGTTCAAGCATGCAGTTAAAGTAGGTGTTTTATCATCAAAATCTACTCAAGACCAAGGCAATCAAAGATCACATCACAACATCCCAATCACGAATGCCCGACTATCCAGTATAATGAGTTAAAGCATTTTTCAAGGCAAATTTTGGGGCACAGGGAAGCAATTAGACTATTCATGTTCAACTCGCATTTTTGGTATTTTTTCAGCAATATTTCATTTTTTTTTTTTGTTTTTGTTTTTATGAAAAAGAAAAAAAGAGAAACAATTAACTAATTAACTAACTTATCTAGCCTAAGAACATAGTAAAACTAGTCTATCTAAAAAGCAATAACAGTGAGAGTAGTACTTACAGAAGTCCTCCCCCAAGCTGAACGTGGCAATGACCGCATTGCAACCAGGGGAAGGAGAGACATGGATATCAGTCATCCATGTGCATATCTGCATCAGAAGATGAGGGGATGTCCTCGACATGGGGTGGACGACGGTGGTAGGTACGCTCAGGTATCGGGGGACGAGGGGCGGGAAAGTCAGAACCGGCAATGGGAAGGTGGTAGTGGGGTTGGCCAGGTTTGATTCTTGCCAGAGGGTTGGGCAGTGCAACAGAGGGCATGCCGTTAACTTGCCACTGGTATGTATCCCCACCCCGGTCCAACCAATGAAGGCGAGTGAAATAGGCATAGTCCAATAAGGTAGGTCCTAAGGCCGGCTGATAACGAGTCTCGCCAAAGTCGGGAATGGCCCTAGCAAAAAGAGTAACTAGCCCTCCGTTCACGATGGGACGAGAGGTCAACGTCCCATCGGCGCGCCGCTTAGGGTATGTGGTAGCGATACGCTCCATTTGGAGAGCAACATGATGAGGGATATTGTAGTGAAAACGGCGCGGAGTACCCCGATACATATAACTACCAATCAGATAAAGCTCATCCCCTCGAATGAGCTGACCTTCAACCCTCTCAAACAAAGTCTTGGACATAAAACGAACCCAAATTTTAAAAATGGGTTGGTGGATGTACCTTGCATGACAATGTTGAAGGGTGAAATCAGTTTCATCCCCTGTAATAGCATAGTAAATATCCCGGTGATGATAGTCAGGGGGGTGCCCAATCTCTCCCCGATTGAGGACACGGAGTATGCGAGCAAACTCCGGGAGGGTGAGGGTGAAGTCCCGATTTAAGAGCCGATAGGAAACATGAGAAATTGGTCCCGAGCGAGGGTGGGTCACTTTTAAACTACTGTAAAACTCATATACAAGCACGGGATATGTGTTAACATGAACGGTAAAAAGGGGTTCCATGCCAACATTTTTCATAAATTCTTTATATTCAGTGGCAATTCCCAATTTATCTAAAAGTTCGATGTCAAGGAAAGTTGTAGGGCTTACCTCGCGCCCCTTGAGGCGCTGAAATTGGTCTCTTTGTTCCTCTGTGGAGAAGATGACCTCCGGGAAGGTGTCATCTCGGGGGAATTCCGGTGGTGGTGGTGGTGGTTGTTGTTGTGAGCCCGTTGTACTTTTTCGTCGCCGTGTGAACATGATGCTTGAATGTGCAAAAGGGTGAAGCTTCAACTTACTCTCTAATGGGGAAAGAGAGGGGAAAACTTGTATCACTCAAATCCTCACTTTAATGGTGGAAAAGATGAAGAAGGAGATGGAGGGGAGAGATAGGGTGGGAGAAAAGTGAAGAAAGTAGAGTGAGAGATGAGTACAAGGTGATGGGAGAGAAAAATTGGTGAGAAATTGAAGGTGTGAGTGAGGGTCTTCAATGGTGGAAAGGGGATTTGGAGAAGAAGATGGGAGAATTTGGGGGTTAGGGTTTGGAGGAGAGAGAAAGTGTGAGAGGAAGTGAATAAAAACAGGGGGAAAAACCCCTTTAATCTCGCCAGCCGGATCCTGAGCCCGATGGGGAGTGTCGTGCGCGCCCGATCACATCGGGCATCTGCCAGTATTTTCATGATTTTGTTGCGGGCCCGATCCGGTGTCCCATGCCCGATCGGGCGATTTTTTAGTCTTCCCAGTTCTGGTTGCGGCCCCGATCGGGCGTAGTCGCCCGACCCGATCGGGCGTAGTCCCCCGACCCGATCGAGCGTCTGTCAATTCCTTGATTTTTGTCGTAATTTGAGTTGACGGAACTTCGCCCGATCGGGCATACATGCCCGATCCCATCGAGCGCCTGCCTTATTCATGAATTTCATGTTTCCGTTGCGCGCCCGATCGGGAAACCTCGCCCGATGGCCTCGGGCTATGCCCAGTAAGCAATTGCTCGTATTTTTGAATGAACTTTTCCAGTGGTAAGCAATCCTGCACACATGTAACTTGAAGAGGAATATCAGTACCCTCTACTCTCTCACCAAACTACAAAATTAGCAAAGTAAAAAAATAAAAATCAGAAAAAACTACGAAAGAAAGGAAAGAAATCGGGTTGCCTCCCGATTAGCGTGGTTTATAAAGGTCCCGCACGACCATAATGCTTCATCCCTCAAACAGAAGGGGATGGGGGTTGAAGGTATAACTCCTCCACAGACCCAACAGGGATTCCCGTATAGTACAACTTCAGACGTTGTCCATTAACTTTGAACTTCTCACCTGTTGCATTCATCACCTCAATAGAACCAAACTTGTTAGTGTTAGTGACAGAAAAGGGACTAGACCACCTAGACTTCAACAAATCTTTAGTCTAGAGTTGTACAATAAAACCTTGTCACCAATATTGAACTCCCTGCTCAGAATTTTCTTATCATGTCATCTCTTAGTGCGCTCTTTGTAGAGACGCGAACTATCATAAGCATTGAGTCTAAGTTCATCAAGCTCATTGATTTGCAATAAACGCTTTTCTCCTGCTAATTTAGCATCAAGGTTCAACTCTTTAACCGCCCAAAAAGCCTTATACTCTAGTTCGACAGGTAGGTGGCATGCTTTTCCATAGACTAGTCGATAAGGGGTGGTACCAATAGGGGTCTTAAAAGCAGTTCTATAAGCCCATAAGGTGTCATCTAACTTATCACTCCAATCTTTTCTAGATTTAGCTACCACTTTCTCCAAAATAGACTTTATTTCACGGTTAGACACTTCTACTTGCCCACTTGTCTGAGGATGGTATGCTAGGCCAGTCCTATGGTAGACACCATACTTTTTGAGTAGGGCTTCAAAGGTTCTTTTGTGAAAGTGAGATCCACCATCACTAATGACCATCTTGGTACCCCAAACCGTGGAAAGATAATCTTTTTGAACATTTTCATGACAACCTTAGAGTTATTGGTTGGTGATGCAATAGCTTCTACCCACTTAGAATACATAGTCAACAGCAACAAGTATGAAATTGTTGCCTGAGGAAGAGGGAAAAGGACCCATAAAATCAATACCCCAACATCAAATAGTTCAACTCCAGGATGGGGGTTTGGGGCATCTCATGTCTACGGGAAATATTTCTTGTTCGTTGGCATGCATCACAAGACTTAACAAAAGTACTAGCATCATGAAATTGAGTCGGCCAATAAAAACCAGATTGGAGTACCTTTGCTACTGTTTTGGAGGGCCCAGCATGGCCTCCACATGGAAGGGAGTGAGAGTGCTTCAGAATTTCATGCACCTCCCACTCTGGGATACATCGCCTATAGATGGTGACAGCACAGAGCTTGTAAAGAAGAGGGTCATCCCAAAAGTATTGTTTGACATTATGGAGAAATTTCTTTCTCTGCTGGTAGCTCAGCTCTGGAGGGGTTTGTCCACTCACACAAAAGTTGGCGAAGTCCGCATACCACGGGGTAACAGAAGTGACTGCCAGGAGCTTATCATCAGGAAAGGAGTCATCAATGGGTAGGCCTTCTTCCATATCTTCATACTGCAATCGGGACAAATGGTCAGCCACTACATTTTCTGCACCCTTTTTATCTCTGATCTCCAAGTCGAATTCTTGGAGCAGCAAAATCCACCGAATGAGTCGAGGCTTGGCCTCCTTTTTGGCTAGGAGGTACTTCAATGCAGCATGATCGGTGTAGACAATGACTTTAGACCCAAGCAGATAGGTCCTGAACTTGTCCAGTGCATAGACCACAGCTAGAAGCTCTTTCTTCCGTGGTGGCATAATTAACTTGAGCTTCATCGAGTGTCTTGCTAGCATAGTAGATGGCATGGAGGATGTTGTCTTTCCTCTGACCAAGGACAGCTCCCACAGCATAATCACTGCATCACACATAATCTCAAATGGAGGGTCCAATCTGGAGATCGGATGATAGGAGCAGTAATCAGAGCTTGCTTGATCCTGTTAAAAGACACTAGACACTCATCAGTAAACAGGAAAGGGGGATCCTTGAGGAGCAATTGAGTAAGTGGTTTAGCAATTTTAGAGAAGTCCTTGATAAAGCGGCGATAAAATCCCGCATGACCAAGAAAACCTCTAACACCCTTAACATTCACAGGAGGGGTAATTGCTCAATCACTTGAATTTTTGCTTTGTCCACCTGGATGCCTCGTTCAGAAATAATATGACCAAGTACCACTCCTTCAGTAACCATGAAGTGACACTTTTCCTAGTTCAATACAAGGTGGACATCCTCACATCTTTTCAGTACTTTAGCAGATTCAGCAAACATGCATCAAAATCAATGCCATAACACTAAAGTCATCCATAAATACTTCCATGATGGACTCAATAAATCAGAAAATATGGCCATCATACAACGTTGGAAGTAGCAAGGGCATTACATAGGCCAAAGGGCATCCTTCGATATGCAAAGGTACCATAAGGACATGTAAAGGTGGTCTTCTCCTGGTCATCTGGGTGGATAGGGATTTGGAAGAAACCAGAATAGCCATCTAGATAACAAAAATGAGAATGACAAGCTAGACGTTCCAACATCTGATCAATGAAGGGAAGGGGAAAATGGTCTTTCTTAGTGGCAACATTTAATTTCCTATAATCAATGCACATACGCCACCCGTAACTACTCTTGTAGCAATTAATTCATTTTTTCATTTTTAACTACAGTAGTACCCCCTTTTTAGGAACCACTTGAACTGGACTCACCCACTTAGAATCAGAAATAGGATAGATAATCCCAGCATCAAGCAATTTCATAACCTCTTTTTTGACAACTTCCTGCATATTCGGGTTCAAACGACGCTGACCTTGTATACTAGGACGATGATCATCCTCAAGATGAATTTTATGCATGCAAAAGTCAGGGCTTATGCCTTTCAAATCATCAATATTATATCCAATGGCCTTTTTATGTTGTCGCAAAACAGACAAAAGTTGGGACATTTGACCATCATTTAATGCAGCACTAACAATCACAGGGCAATTTTCAGATTCATCCAGAAAAGCATATCGCAGAGAAGGGGGAAGGGGTTTCAGTTCAGGTTTCTTTACCTCTACCGGTTGAGTAGCACATACTAACCGTTCATCCTCGTGAGTGGTGATACCGTCAAGCTCGACATAGGTAAAAGCTGCTTCCCAAGCATCCACTTCAGTAGTCCGGATAATATCATCACCTGTGGAAGAGGTAAAACAAAGCAAAGCCTCCAGAGGATCCCGCAGAAGGGATTGAGGCATGTCATCATTAACCAGCACATCAATGACATCTATTCTTATAACAGGCTTCCTCTAGCATGCATGGGACTTTTCAAAGCATTGGTAAAACTAAAAGTCACCTTATCATCCCCCATAGTCAAAGTCAATTTCCCATTTTTAATCTATGACAGCTCCAGCAGTATGAAGGAATGGTCTCCCTAAAATGATTGGGATTTGAGTATCCTCTTCCATGTCAAGCACAACAAAATCCACAGGAATATAAAATTTACCTACCCTCACAGGAACGTCCTCTAAGATACCTAGGGGGTATTTAACAGAACGGTCAGCCATTTGAAGAGTAATGTTGGTACATTTTAAATCTCCCATGTCAAGCTTTTTGCAAACAGTCAGGGCAATGCCACTAACACTAGCACCTAAATCACATAAGGCTTTGTCAATAAAAATGGTGCCAATATTACAAGGGATGGAGAAACTCCCCGGATCTTTCAATTTAGGAGGGGATTGATTTTGCAAAAGAGCACTACATTCTTCAGTAGAAGCAACAGTTTCTACTGCATTGAAGGCTCTCTTCCTAGTCAAAATTTCCTTCAAAAATGTAGCATATGCAGGTACTTGAGTAATAGTTCAGTAAATGGGACAGTTACCTGAAGATTTTCACTACCTCCATAAACTTACCAAGTTGGTGATCCAGCTTATTCTTTGATAGACGAGTGGGGAATGGTACCTTTATGCAGGAGTGGTAGATGAATTTTTTTCAGGTACTATCTGCTTCTCTGCATTTATGTTGGTGGTAGCCTCAGGAGCTGGCGAAGTTTCAGTGACGCCTGCATTTTTCTCTGGCTCAACCGGACCATCCTTAGGTAGTGGGGGACCATCATAATGTGTTCCACTCCTAAGAGTGATGGCATTGGCAGTGTCCCTTGGTTGCATTGATTGTGAAGGTAAGGCCCCAGTTGTGCCCAGATATTCCACAAGCATCACATATATGCACATTATAGATAGAAGCACTAGCCATCGCATTAACACTCATGTGTGAGGAATCATTACCTAACTTCAAGGAATCAATCTTTTGAGTTAAAGCAGCTAGTTGCCCAGACAATAAGGAAATGGCTTCAACATCATGTTTGCCTCCCTTTTTCAAAGAAGAACGAATAGTAGATGCTTGATCAGATGCTAGCTTCTCCAAAAGTTCATACCCTTCCTCAATTGCTTTATCCATGAAGAAATCACCAGATGCTCCATCAATTACTTGTCGTGTAACATCCCGTCCAAAACCAAGAAGAACATAGCCTTAAGATAAGGAAATAGTTATAAATAATGGCAGCGGGAGACATATATGCTACTCTAAGAAATAGAATATGAACTATAAATAGAACTAGCCAACATAAGTAAAAGTCAACTCCAATATATATAAAAAGGGAAAATGAGGTCCCATACCCTCTTCTCCAATAAGTCTCAAAAGAGTCATACGACCACCAAAGAAATCCTCAAAAACAGAGTAATTATAGCTAAGATAACTGAAATCCGTAGTTCCAAAATATAAGTCAAAACTAGAAGTAGCTACTCATAACCAACTAAGTAACTAGTCCTAAGTCCAGCTTTGAAATGCTCATCCTCTATGACAAGCTCCACTTCTTCGCTCACACGGGTAAAACACACAACCCCGATCCAAACTAAGACCACTCTAAACAGCGCCACCATATGCACAAAGATACAACAATTTCCACAATCAGTGGGGAGTAACTAGCAGTTCTCCCAGCTCAAATTAGAAACAGATAAGAACTTAAAAAATTAGAAACAACATCAGAAAATACAATATCAACCACCATACTTACCAAGAGGTACAACGATCATAACGTCAACCTAAACACTCTACTAACGCAACCAATCCCCGTCAACCATGCAACAAAAGCGGTCAACGAGCTCAAACACAACAGACCATACCGTCTGTGAGTAGACTCATTGGACCATGCCGCCCAAGGCCTATGTTGCATATTCGAGGAACCATACCGCCCTTTTCGAATAGCCTGCATATTTGAGGAACCATACAGCCCTTTTCGAATAGCTATATTACTACGGATCATACCACCCATACGAAACCAATGGACCATACCGCCCAAGGTTAAGTAACCCAAATCCTAGGACCATAAGGCCCTTAGGATAACAACTCAAGTTCCTAGAACCATACCGTTCTTAGGATTTCCTAATGAAGACCTCTAGAACCATACCATTCCTAGAGTGACACTATCCAACAACGTGCAAGCATACATGACAAGCACACATCAATCAAATCCAACCGTCAATATGAACAAGTTATGAGCATAACTCAACCAATCTTACCCATCAAGGTTCCATCATGAGTTTGCATAGCCAACACGAACAACCGGCACGTTTCAAGACTCAAAACCAAAAGTTACTCGTCACATATGGACACATACCCGTAATGTAACACTTAAAACACCCAAGGATTACTCAAACATCCTTAGCATACTTACCTAAGACCAACCAAGCAAAGACACACAAGTTGTAAGCCAAAAAGGAAATAAAAACACAGCAGCACGACCTAGGGGACAGCCCACCCGTCGCGAGGTGCGACGAGCATCGCGGGTCGCGACTGCCAGCCGTCGCGAGTCGCGAGCAGCCTTCTGCCGTGGCTTGCGAGCTTCATTTCGCTCGCCCACGGAAGCTCCTCCGAGGCTTGCTCTAGCCATCAACGCCTATTCTAACCTCCCTTTACACCCACACTCACACCAAACACCCTCGTATCATCCATGACTCACCAACAACAACAACGATAACATACTCCATCAACAACAACAATGACAATAACAACAACAACCTACTCCAACACCAACAACAACGACAATAACAACAACAAACAACTCCAACACCAACAACAACGACAATAACAACAACAACAACTCCAACACCAACAACCACGCCAATAACAATAACAAACTCCATCAATCACCACAATAACACCCAAGAGTCCAAGACACAAGCAAGCAATTCAACCCAAAAGCACAACCACAACATTTTAAGCGAAGCAACAATTTGACAAGTGCTAACAACAATTTTGTAGTAGTATTTCCAACCACGAATCAACATCAACAACTATGAAACTACAAGAAACTTTAACCATACAATCTTCTAAGTTCCACCTAACCTGATACTACGTTCTCTAACGCATTTCTAACAACCTAAGTTCAATATCTATACTCTACCGAACTAGAATAATGCTAGTTACCTTTTTCATGGGAAGATTCACAGTAGAAAGGTTCCAAGTACTCTAGAAGTCTTGTGAAATATCACCACTTTCGCCTCCTATGAACACAATCGCAACGAACTCAACACGCGCTTGAAACCGGTGCAAATATGGCTTGACATCAAGTAACAAATAACTGATTTTTATGTGAAAAATGTGGATGAAGAACAAAAGCTCTTCCTCTCCCTTTTTCCTTGAAAATGGCGTGGGAAAATGGAGTAACAAGGAAGAGTTTTTCTGATTTTTATTTTCAGAAAAGAAGATGGAAGGATGATGATTAAAAGGGGCATTAAGCAAGGTAAATGAAGAGATTGACCTTTGGTTATCGCAACGTTACAAAGGGTCAAATAATCTGTCCAAACTCTTCGTATAACATGGCACAATATCAGAATTTTCGGACCTCCCTAAACAAATAATATAATGTACGAAAGATAATACTAGTACAATGTACGTTTCAGGCACCAAGTAAAACGTTCAAAAATAATATCACATTATACACTCGGCACACGCAAAAGTACTACATTGTCCGTTTCATAAAAAACAATGCAGACAACTATATTATACGACTAACACAATGCCACATAAATAAGACGTACATTATAACCTCTGCACAAAGTTAATTAAAATAATGTAGGTGTAAAAATATATATACATAAACATATATACTTTCCGAAAATAATTTAATAGAAATATAATTTATCACATCAGATAATAATAATTAACACGTGAAAGTTTCAGAGAAATTTCGGGGTGTTACACGTCGTGTATCTGCATCAACTCTAGTGTAGAAAATCTGACACAAGTACCACTGGTCCAACCCATGATGAGGACATAGACGCTGCAGATCCTTGAACCGCTCCCAAGCTTCATACAGAGACTCACCAGGATCTTGGGTGAAAGTAACTATGGCATGTCTCATATCTGCAGTTTTCTGGTAAGGGTACCACTTGATAAGAAAAATCTTGGAAAGTTCTGGCCAGATGGTGATGGTGGAAGGCAGCTTATTATACCCGAACAAAGCTTTATCGCGCAGAGAGAAACCAAATAGGAGGAGTTTCATCTCATCAAGAGTAAGACCAGCTTGCTTCTGAGTAGCACAACACTGTAAAAATCTCTGCAGGTGCTGATTTGGGTCTTCAGATGGTAACCCAGCAAACTGATTGTTCTGAACCATATTCAGGAACATGAGACTTGATCTCAAAATTTGTAGCAGCAATAGTGGTCATCCGTACCCCAGTGTGCACGTTATCAGGAGATGGTTGTGCATAGTCTCTGAAGGTTCGAGTAACATTCTCACCCATGTTGAGAGTAATAGGTGAGGTGGGAGATTCTTGGTGTGGGGATGATGGTAGAGAAGGTGTCTTTTGGGAGGGTGTCCCTGCAGATAGCTTAGCTTGTTTAGTTTTCTTTCGGAGTCTACGAGCGGTCTTTTCAATCTCCGGATCGAACGGGATGAGATTTGGGGATTTCAATTTCCTGCTCATACATAAAACAAAAGTGAGATGCTCCTAAGATCAGGTGTTCTTCAGAGTAGAGGTTAGTTTAATACTATAATTCAGATAAAATAAAATAAATTGTCTCCTCGGCAACGGCGCCAAAATTTGATAAGCTAAAGTCGTATCACCTAATCAAAAATAACCTAAGGTCCACTAACTAGTAGTCAGGAAAGTCAGGATCGAATCGACGGGGAGAAGTTATATTATTGTATCTGAACTCTAATATTACACTAACAAAATCAGATGAATGGAGTTGTGTTACTAAACTTAACAATAGCAGAACTGAATATGAAGGTGTAAATATATTAATAAAGCACTAGAATCATGGATCACTATGCATACAATTCAGGAAATCAGGGATAAATAATAACCACCTAGTAAGTCAACTGTCTAGGGCACATGTAATTTCTCTCGAACATTACCTCCCTCAAAGATCACCCAGCCGCTCTCGCATAGTCGAGGGTCACTTTGCCTAATAATTGAAAGCCTATACAATATCTCTCCTCTCGAAGTAGATTCAGTATTGCAACAATAGAAATATAAATCAGGCCTAACTTATAATTCTAGCATGAAGAATCAATCAAAGGAAACAGTTGAAATACAAGATAATCAAACTAATCTATCAATCCCTCATTGCATACATAGATCTCCACAATTATAGATATAGGACTACTCACTCATAATCATGAAAACAATAACAAAAATCATATAAAAACTCATACTTTGAAACATGGCAAATAACTAAGAAAATAATCTAATTAATAATGGAAGAAATAACAAAGAAATAATGCAGAAAGATTACCGAATTATATTGAACTATGAATAAGCAAAAGGTTTCATCTTAAATTGAAATCACAAAGCACTAAATTAAGGTTCTTGAAACACTCTATAGAGAAAACTAATAATCAAAACCAAGGTGAAAGCTAATAATTCTGATTTTTCTATTTATACAAGCCCTAAAACCATAGCCAAGAGTCTCGAAAAAAGGGATCTCTCAAGTAATTCAAATCAAAATTCTTTTCTTTTTGCAATCAACATTAATTTCCAACAAAGCATCAAATTATCCAGCAAACAAAGAAATAATCTACAAAGTAAACGAAGAATAAGACTCGTGCACTAAAATTAACAACAGAAATAAACAATCCGCATTGAACAAACAACAAAAGTTAGGATTTTTCGTTTGCTAAGAATTCGAAATTCGTACCTTCAATAATTATTAGGTTAACGATATGATAGAAAATGAGCAATGTCGAAAATCATAGATGTAAACAGAGAAGGCGAGGAGGCAGAGGAGAGAGAAAGAAATTTTTTCATCAAGAAGAGAAAAGTAACCACGTCCATCGCGGTCCACGATATGGCGGTTCATGTTCGTGATTGTTGGTATTTTAGTATTCGTGGGTCGTTGGTGTTTTAGGGTTTGTGTGAGAAGATCCGCCATGGTTTCATTGAGAGAGGAGAGAGGAGAGGAGTTAGGCTGAAGAATGGGAGAAAAGTGGGCCGAAACTAAGTCAGGGAAAGACTAGATGAGTGAGGAAATGAGTGGTAGAAAGCCCAGACCACTAACTGATCCGGTCGTTTTTCCAACCAGGTCATTTGTGGTTAACAGATCCGGTTGGCAATAAACCAGATCAGTTTGTTTGTTTCATTTAGTGTTTTTCTACTAGTGCTAGGAGATTGGAAAATAAATTAACAAGGTAAATAAAGGAAATAAATCAAGCGTAAAGAAACTAGGAATTAGGGGATTCACCAATAATCAATCCAAGAATCCAATCATCAAGACCATGAGGAAACAAATGGGGGAACGCAAGGGGTATCAATGTACATAAGAACTCTAATTACTCTCTCGCGCTAATTAGAGAAGCCTAACTAGTCGACCTATTCTCATGGCATGAACAACTAATCTTGTCAAATGAAGAAAAACATGATTAATCAAGCTTCCCTACACTAGAAAATACCTATTTTCATGAAAATCCTAGTATAGCAACCAAACTTAGTATATCCCTAACTTCATCTCTCGATCCTTCACTAGGGATTCCAAATATGCAAGTCCAGTGGTTATCAATCACCTAACAAACCAAATCAAGCAAGTTTATTTAACAAGTTTAACTGCAAGGCTACATCCCGTCCCCTAGTAAGAAACTACTCGGAATTCATGGAAATAAAGCAACCCGAAAAATGAAATATCTTCATCACCATAACCATGGAGGAAAAATAAAAGGGGGAAAATAATCAACTAATAAAAACGAATCTAATCAAACAAAGCATGAACTAAACAAGATTAGAGATCAAGGAAATAAAATAAACAAAAATTAACAACTTTTAATCTTGCATAAATCCGAAAAGGGAGTTCAAAACCTTCAAACCTCAACTTTCTCTTTCCTAGAGTTCTAAAACATTAATGCCAAAATACAAATGTAAATGATAGCTTAACCTAAAATGAGAGGAGTTTGCCTCTTATAGTTCTAAAATAAACTAAACACGATTACAATAAAACCCCCATACATAAAGAAGTTAAGAAAAGAATGTTTCTTGAAAACCCAGCCGGAGATGGTGGGAGCCGGAGTTTTCTCTAAGATTGGTATGAGATTTGGATACAACAACTTCGTATTGCAGAGAATGATATTCCCAGGACGGCCTTCAAAATTCATTGTGGGTACTATGAGTTTGCTGTTATGCCCTTTGGGTTGACTAATGCTCCAGCGTGTTCATGGACTTGATGAATCAAAATTTTGAGGCCAGGTGTAGTGTCTTTTGTTGTCTATGTTATGTGTTTTGAGAAAATTATATGATTAGGTTAAGTAGAAGAATTTCAAACGAGATCTCTATGAATGAGATGTCTGGAATCCTATACCGAAAATTTGCCCCTTTTGTTTTCTTTGCTCCTCGATTTTGATATTGAGTTGAAGTGGTGATACAAAAGTTGATGGTAGAATTGAGGTTTGATGTCTTATATCTTAAGATTTTGAGATTTTGGTTTTATTTAAATTATTATTTTCAAGTTTCGAGGACGAAACTTTAAATAAGGGCGGTAGTATGTAATAGCCCTGTTTTTAAGAGTGTTTATTTAAACGTTAAATATATTTATTAAGTTAATTATGTTTCGAAATTCTTATTTTATTTCAGTTGTGGAGCATGAATTTTATTTGTGGTATTGTAAAATATTTATTTACGTAATTTTATAATTATCGTTAGTAATTTATATATTGATTTTTATGTGCAACTAGTTAAGTTGTATTTTGCCTGAAATAGAAACCCAAAACCTCCTCTTTCTTTTGGTTGTCGGTCAAGTGAGGATTAAACCTCAAAATCCTCAAACCTTCTATTTCTTTCTTCTTCGAGAAACCCCAAACCCCAATTGATGAAACCTTATTCTCCGTGAAAGAAAAATTGAAACCCCAAATCCTTAATTTTTCTCTCGTCCCCTACGTCCTCTTTCGTCGGAATCCGATTGTTTCATCGCCGGTGACGCGCGTTGTCTTGGCCTTGCTACTCGTCGGAGCTGTACATGTGGTGCTGCTCGCAAGCCACCACACTGTTGTTATTGTTGTTATTACCCCTAATTTTTCTCCCTCCTTGTTGTTCTCGTCGGTGTCCCCAGTTCGTTGGACCTGCTGCTGCTCGTCAATGCACTGCTATCGTCAGTGCTCTGCCGCTGTGTACCGAATCCTCGAAACCCCCTTGGTTCCTCTGTTCTTCGTTGCTACATGGATGGCAGAAGTATAAAGTTTTGTACCTCTTGTTTCTATATCTGATTTCTTCTTTGTTTTCTTTTGGGGAAAAGTTAATCTATTCTATTTTAAAGTTAGATTTAAGTTAGCTTGAAACATTAGGTTTATTTCAAATAACTTAGCTGTTGGGGAGTTTTTGTTGTTGTTGTTTGTGATGTTGTTATGTTGTTCTTGTTGTTGTTAGCGTTGTTGTCGTTGTTGTTGTTGTTATAGTTGTGGTGGCTGTTATGGAGTAATTGTGGTTATTGTGGTGGAGTTGTTATGTTATTGTTGTGTTGATGTTGTGTTGTTGGAGTTGATATATTCGAAGATAAGTTTAGAAGTTATATAGAATTAGTTAGTTTCTATTTTGGAGATTTAATTTAAATTAATTCTCATTTAGTGAAGATCCTATTGATTATTATTGTCGTTGTGAGGTCATTATTAGAGGATTGTTGTGGAATTCAAGAGACTTGATGGAGTTGTGAAGTTTTCAAAGTCTTTATATGTCGGAGCTACATAATGGATTGCATATGAGGTAACTTTTATGTTCAGTAAAATAATTTACTCATGCCCTTCTGTGTGGATCTATGTTTTTGATCTTTAAGTTCGTACTATGGCCATAGTTATGAATGTGATGTTATGAGTTGATTCTGGAAATGTTATTTGATGAATACGAATATGCAAATGTTTTGCTGGCGTAGTTTATGAACTGAAATTAGAAAATGGGCGAGGTATGGGTGGTGGATGGTTACTCTTTTGACCTGATACGGTCGGCTACGCTCCAGAACGAACCTTAGGGATAGTATTGCTGGGCTCCATAATGAAACTTGGTGGCAACGTTTTTCCAAAGCCTGCATTTGCCATTAAATTTTTTAAGAGAGTGAGCTATGCTAGCGTTGTAATAAGATGAAAATGATTTGAGAAATAAAATGTTTATAATGGGTTGAAGTAAAGGTTACGAGTTTTCCACTCATTTTGGAATTTGTTTGTTTTGTATTTCTTCTTTGAATTTACAGGTTTGGTATCAGGAGCTCGAGAATGGAAGTGAAGCAAGATTATGATGTTGTCCTAGATTAAGGATTGAGTTTGTATCTAGATAGTTGATTTGAGAATAGCTATTGATTTCGTTGTATATAATATTTCGGAATATTAGTCGAGATATTGGTGTAATTAAGGATTCTTTTTCCGCTGCGAGTAAATATTTCATTCGAGGCTTATTAAGCATTGATTGTGATTAGTGAATCTTAAGTGTGATTAGATAGCAGCTCGGAAATCGGGATGTTACAAGTGTTGTATGTAATTTTCAAAGTAAGACATAGGAATATATTATTGGATGATTAAAAAGATTAAGCCATATGGAATTCTGAATTTCCAAGATTGATGGCAATAGACATTTTCCACTTATCTAATGATGTAAGATTGGATTTTATTTTATGAGAATTCATACGACGATATTGGGATTCGTATCTATTTGTGCACGTGCTTTGAATATCTATTTGAGGGATTATAAAATGATTCACATTACTAAAATCATAAAGTTGAAACACGACAAAAAAACCATGAATCACACAAAAACTTTGGAGAATCAAAAATAAATATTAGTTCTCTCTAGATGCTCTCTAGGCGCACGTTAAGGTGAGCTTCCTATTGTGCACGTGATGGTAAAAATGGGATGGAAGAAGAAAACTGCCGGTGTAGGAGAGGTGGCACAGGGTTCTGGTAGGTCAAACAAAGTTATGATTAGCATCCCAAAGAAGGTTGTTGGTGCAGAGTACATTTAATCCAATGGATTGAACGAATCCAGTGAATCAAGCGTCTCTGATTCTGGTGGTGCCGGAGATTGGGGCTAAACTTGTTGCAAAGAGTCAAAACTTTTGTAAAGGCATGACACAAAGTAAAATCTCTGAGAAAGGTATGGGATTAAACTTTGTTGCTCCTATTGTTGTTAATGGTGAAAATGTAGCGAAACTAGATAAACACGATGTGGAACAAATGACTGAATATTGGATGAACTCTTTGATAGTTTATGTTATAGGGAAAATTCCTAGTCTTATGGCATTAACTAATTGTCTGTCCTAATGGGCACCTAAAACTGAACCTAAGATATTGAAGCATGATGAGGGGTATTTTGTTGTTAAAATGGATTTAAAAGAGGATAGGGGTGTTATTCTTTACTCCGAGCCTTGATAAGTGCGTTTCTAACGCACTTTATGACCTCCTTTTGGTTTATTTTGGTCCTCCTTATTCTATTTTATCCCTTCTTTTCTCCTCATTTCCCTTTCTACTTCCTCACTTGATCATTGATTGATCATAGTGACTTTTTTGCTAGATTTTCGATCTATTTTGATCGAATTTCTAGTACATACGCTTTCACCAGGTCTTCTCGTGTTTTTATTACAGGTATGCCCTTTTCGGGGCCGAATATTGCGAGATACAACTTAAGGGGAAGAGCGAGAGACATCGAGGTAGCTTGTGGTGCGTTTGGAGGCCCCCGCACACGATTGTGCGCCCGCAAATGCTACTGGTGCGTCCGCACCATCAGCCAATTCAGAAGAAAAATACAGACAACATTGGTGCGCCTGCACCAACTACCGGTGCACCCACACCATCTGACGCATGATTTCACCTTGAGGCAGAAGAGTCAGGTGCGCCCGCACCTGACATATGGTGCGGTCGCACCTCCGTATGCCCACACCATGCGTTTCCAGAAAGAAATCGAGGCTTCATTAAACTGTAGTTTTGTTTAGTTTGGGGACTTACGTTTTATTCTAGTTCCTAGAGAATATTTTAGGGTTACACTAGAGAGAAAACACTTGAGTTTCGATTGAGAATTGAGATTAGTGATCATAGTTTGTGATTCCATTAACATTAATGGAACTTTTCATTGAATTTTAATTAAAAGCTTCGGTTTTTATTTCATTCTCTTAGTGTTTGTTCTTGCTTTTAGTTTATTTTAGATCTTCATTCTCTTAGTTTCATAATTGTGATTTCTATTAGTTTAATATTTTCTTAATCATGTTTAGCCTTAGATTAGTCATAGATTTTATGTTTAATTGCTTAAACTCCATGATTAGCGAGTAGTTTCATATCTAGGGTTAGGGTGAAAGTATGAAATAGGGTTTTAAATGTGTTGTTGATGTGATTGTGATGTTTTAAAGAAGTTTATGCATTGATCTTGGTGTTTTGAGACCTTAGAATAGATATGGATCACATTTATACTTTGGTATTTTGATTTCAAATGTTCTTAAATCGAATTTTGAACTCTTTTATCATCCTCAAGAATCAACTTAATTTCTAGGCCAAGATATTGGGTAGAAATTAAGGGGATCCTTCATTAGGGGTTTTCCGAACTTATTGAATCTCTTAATCAATTAACTAAAGACCATTCGAGAGAGGATTTAGTTGATTGATTAAGTGATTACTCTTGAGGACCATTCGAGAGAGGACTCGAGTACTTTAGAGGAAAACTAAACCTTGCATAATCGTCTTCGTTGCTTCACAATCGCATTAACAATCATTATCCGTTCTTATTATACTAGTAACCTTAACTCTAGTGTCTTATTATTTGATATTTAAACTCTTGTTATTTGCTAGTTCTAGTCTTTAGCTAGTCATAATTGTTACCAAAACTTTTCAAACCCCCAAATACCATTCAATTACGTAATCTGGACTTGGTAAACTTTAATTGATCCCAATTTCCCTGTGGATCAACCCTCGACTTGCCCTTATTATTTTCTTAGTAATTGCGCGTTAGGTTTTATAAATATTGTTTGAAAAGCGATTTTTGGTGCCTTAACGACACACTAAAAACCTCTTATCAAAATGGCGTCGTTGCCGGGGAAATTGTGCTATTAATTGAAGTTTATTTTAGTTTAGTTTGCTGAGTTGATTTTTCTTTTATTTTCTTTTTGACCGTGGTTGTTATTTGCTAATCCGCTGCTTAACTTTGTTGTGTTACATGAGAAGAAGAGCTCACGGTTCACCCACTTTGCCTTTAGATCCTGATATAGACCGTACATTGCGAAAGCTTCGGAAGAATTTGGAAAATTTGACTTTGGGTTCCGAGCCATCTTCACCAGTCTCAAGTACATCAAGTGAAGTTGAATTAGAAATGGGTGAAGCAAATCCGTAACTTTTTAGGGATTTCGGAAATCCGGGGTCCTATGTTCTTCAAGGTGGTATTCGACTCCCCACCACCATTACAAATCTCAGCATTCACCCTCAGTATACTCGGATGGTGAAAGCAAAGCAATTTTATGGGGGGTCGAAGGAAGATCCTCTTGACCATCTCGACAGGTTTCTTGAGATCTGTGCTATGATAACAACAAATGATATCTCCCCTGATTATTATTTGTTCCGATCCTCTCTTATCGAAAAGGCAAAGTCATGGCTCAAGAGCTTGCCTGCTAATTCCCTCACTACATGGGAAGAAGTCACAATGGCCTTCTTGAAGAAATACTTCCCAGGCTAGAAGACTGCGTACATAAGGAGAAACATCTCCTCATTTGAGCAAGAGAATGATGAGATACTTGCAAAAGCTTGGGAGCGGTTCAAGGAGATGATCCGTTCATGCCCTCACCATGAGTTCGACAAAAACCTCCTCATGCGGTTTTTCTATGATGGTCTTGATCCCATATCACGGGCCAACCTTGATGCTGGAGCGGGAGGTCAACTTTCTAAGATCCCACAAGAACAACTTGAGTCCACTATTGAGGAAGTGATCAAGAACTACTCGTGGGGTGGAAGACGAAGAGGTGCGCAACCAAAGAAGAGCGAAAAGTTTGAATTAGACCCCATGGATCAAATTCAAGCCAAGATGGACCAACTTGACAAGAAGCTCTCTAAGATGAATCTTGCCTCATCTAATCCTTCACAGGTAAATTCTTTTTCTTGTGATATTTGTCGTGGTACTAACCATGATACTTCTTATTGTGGAGGTACCCATTCGGAGCATGTGGCGGCGATAAATTCAAGAGGAGATGGGTATCAAGGAAACCAAGGGTATAAAAACAATCAACAAGGAGGTTGGAGACAACCTCAATAAAACTACACCTAAGGATTCAATCAACCTCAACAAGGATGGAATCAAACTCAACAAGGGTACAACCAAGCTCATAAACAAGAGTATGCGCAAGGGTATAACCAAGGTGGTTCATCCTCACAAGGGTCCAACACTTACCAAGCTCTACATCAAAGGGTGAACACCAATAAACCTCCCTCTAATCCTCCATTCCCCAAACAAAATCTCGAACCCATACCATCTCCCAATCCAACCTCTCTCCAAATTCTCCAACAACTCCAATCCATGAACCAAATTCTCCAAAACCATGAGCAAAGGTTTCAATAGCTACAAGCCCATAACAAAATTTTTGAAACCCAAATCGCCCAATTAGCCGAGAAGAATCCCTCAACCCCGAAAAATCAACTTCCGGGCCAATCCATGCCTAACCCCAAACTCCATCAAGCCAAAGCCATTCATTTGAGGTCGGGAACAAGCTATGAGGATCCTAAGATGCCTAATGGGGCGTTAGAGAAGGATGAAGAAGTTGAGGTTGTTGAGAAGGAGGATGAAGCCAAGGAAACTGAGAAAGAAGAAGTTGTGGAAAAAGATGAGCCACAAGTCCAAGTTGGTGAGCAAACTCCATTGCCATCACCTCCACCAACCAAGACCTATGTGCCTCCGATTCCCTATCCTCAAAGGTTGGTTGAGAGAAAGCTAAGTGACAAGTTCACTAAATTTCTCAATGTGATGAAGAGCCTGCAAATTAACATCCCATTCCTTGAGGCTATGTCTCAAATGCCGGCTTATGCTAAGTTCTTGAAGGAGATTCTCTCCAACAAACGAAAACTTGAAGATGAGCTTATCTCCCTACCTTACCAAGTGAGTGCTCTTGTGCAGCGAACCATGCCCAAGAAGCAAAGAGATCCCGGGAGTTTCACCTTGCCTAAGGGTGCACTAGCCGATTTAGGAGCGAGCGTTAATTTGATGCCTCTTTCTATTGCTAACCACCTAAAATTTCCTCTTCATCGTACGCGCAAAACGATTCAATTGGCGGACCGCACTGTGAGAGTCCCCTGTGGTGAGTTGGAGGATATACCGATTCAAGTTGGGCATGTGCTTCTACCATGCGATTTTGTGGTAATGGATATGGAGGAAGATCTTGAGACTCCTCTTATTCTTGAAAGAGAAGCTCTAAAGACATTGGGTGTCGTGATAAACTGCAAAAATGATACAAATTACAGTTGAGGTAGCTAATGAGCGGGTTATGTTTGAGTCCTCTAAGACATTGAAGAGACCTATGATGGAGAGAATTTGCTGATTAAGCCTAGTGGAAGATGAGATAGAGGACGATATGAGTGTTCATGGACAACTTTAGCATGTGTGGTTCGTCTTTTGACACATGTCTGGTTAATCTTGAATGTGTGTTGAAGAGGTGTCAAGAGACGAACCTCGTCCTGAATTGGGAGAAATGTCACTTTATGGTCGAGGAAGGCATTGTCCTTGGGCATAAAGTGTCGAAAAAGGGCATTGAAGTAGATCTGGCAAAGGTTTCGGTTATTGAGAAGCTTCCGCCACCGAACTCGGTGACGGGAGTTCGTGCTTTCCTTGGACATGCGGGTCTTTACCGGCGTTTCATCAAGGATTTTTCTTAAATAGCCAAACCATTGACGAATCTACTCCAAAAAGATGTAGATTTTGAGTTTGATAAGCCTTGTACTGAGGCTTTTGAAACCCTTAAAAAACCCTTATTTCTGCCCCTATCGTGCAAGCTCCGGATTAGAGCTTGCCTTTTGAACTAATGTGCAATGCTAGTGACTTTGCAGTGGGAGTTATTCTTGGGCAACGAAAGGAAGGAAGGCTTCATATGATAGCCTATGCAAGTAGGACTCTGGATGATGCTCAACGGAAATATGCAACTACGGAAAAGGAAATGTTGGTCGTAGTCTTTGCATTTAACAAGTTTCGTTCTTACTTGACCTGTAATAAGGTTGTTGTGTATACGGATCATTCTGCGGTCCGTTATTTGATGAGTAAGAAGGATGCCAAGCCTCGGCTCATTAGGTGGGTGTTGCTTCTTCAAGAGTTTGATTTTGAGATGAAAGAGAAGAAGGGGACGGAGAATGTGGTAGCTGACCATCTTTCTCGCCTCCCTCTTGATGAGAAGCGTTTGACTCTGGATGAGATCCCTATCAAAGAGGATTTGAGAGAAGAAGCGTTGTTCGCCATTCTGAACAATGAGATTCCATGGTTCGCTGACTATGCGAATTATTTGGCTTGTGAGATTGAGCCTCATGGTTTTAATTCCCAACAAAGGAAGTGGTTTTTCAAAGAAGTTTCGAGGTTCTACTGGGATGACCCGCTCCTTTTTAGGAAGTGTGCCGATGGAGTGTTTAGGAGGTGTGTGCCTAATCATGAGATGACCTCGGTTTTGAATCATTGCCATACTTTGGCATGTAGAGGGCACGGTGGAGCAAGCAAAATTGTTTTTAAGATGCTCCAGTGTGGTATGCTTTGGCCGTCATTGCAAAAGGATGCTCAGGAATTTGTGTTGGGTTGTGATAGATGTCAAAGGAGTGGTGGCATCACAAAGAGACATGAGATGCCTCAACAAAACATTCTCGAGGTTCAACCATTTGATGTTTGGGGAGTAGACTTCATGGGTTCATTCGTTCCTTCATGTGGCAATGTGTACATTCTTGTTGCGGTCGACTACGTGACAAGGTGTGTTGAAGCCATTGCCTCCCCCACCAATGACCACAAAGTTGTGACGAAACTCCTGAAAAAGATCATATTCCCTCGATTTGAGGTTCCCCGTGTGTTGATAAGTGATGGCAGTTCACATTTTTCCAAAAAGCAACTAGAAGCACTCTTGAAAAATACGGGGTAAATCACAAAGTCGGTCTTCCTTATCACCCCCAAACCCAAGGCCAAGTTGAAGTCACGAATCGAGAAGTTAAGAATGTCCTTAAGAGAGTGCTCAATAAGACACGAAAGGATTGGTCTTTAAAGCTTGATGACGCTCTTTGGGCTCTTCGCACGGCTTTCAAGACACTTATAGGCACCACTCCCTATCGCCTTGTGTACGGCAAAGCATGTCCTTTGCCGGTTGAACTAGAGCACAAGGCTTGGTGGGCAATTAAAGAGCTCAACATGGATCTTCACTTGGCGGGAGATGCTCGAAAGGAAAGGTTAGTAGAGCTTGAAGAACTTCGTTTTGATGCTTATGAGAGTTCAAGACTATACAAAGAGCAAACGAAGAAATGGCATGATCACCGGATTCAACGACGAGAATTCCGGGTTGAGGACAAAGTCTTATTGTACAACTCATGACTAAAACTCTTCCCCAGAAAGTTAAAGTCCAAGTGGTTGGGTTCCTTCTCAATGTTGAAGACTACTCCCTATGGGACTTATGAGGTTTTGGGTGAGAACGGTCCATTTTGGGTGAACGATCAGTGATTGAAGTTCTATCATGATTCTCATGTCGTTGGTTCCATTGGTTGTTTGATTCTTCGCTCGCCCGAGCAACTCTCGTGAAGGACGTATCGTTTTTAGTCCAACTAATGACTTAAAACAAGAGTTACACGGGAGGCAACCCGTTTCTTTTCTTCCCTTTCTTTTATTTTATTTTTTTTTTCTTTTGATTGTTAGTTAGACTTTTGATTTATCAGCTAGCCATGAGAGCTACTTTGGGACATATGATCTTTATGAAAAATTGAGTGAAACGGAGTGATTTAGCAAAAGAAATGTGAAAACAACCCCTTAAACTGCTTTGAGAACCGTGTGAACGGAGAGTGGGCAGAAGGGAAGGAGGTCCTCATATGGAGTCGCACACTTACTTGAGCAGTGCGAGAGACTGGGAAATGGGTTGAGTAAACTCCCTTGGGGCCAGAAAAATAACAGACAAGGCTTGACTTAGATAGTGATTTTCTTTTTTCTTAGTGATTGGAAAGTAGGGCTCCTATTGACTAGACGTCAACCTCCCTCAATCAAAGGGAGACCCGTTTTCAATACTAGTTGTTAGGTTATGCTGTCATTTTTACAATATCATTGAATAGCATGGCCTGGGGACAGTCCCAACTTTTTCGAAGGAAAAAACATAAGAGGTTGGTGCTCCCGCACCTCCTCAAGGTGCGCCCGCACCTTTGGGAAAATTTTCGAAAAATATTTGGTGCGCCCGCACCAAACCTGGCTGGGCGATTTTCACGTTTTCTTTACTTTTTTTGGCCCTCACTCCTCTTTCTCCTCTCATATTTTCGAACCTCTCTCACACTCACTCACTTTCTCTCTCTTCATCCTCTCTAGATCCGGCCACCACACTCATTTTGCGGCGACTTTCAATGGCTTTTCTCACCGAAATCTTCATCACCTTCATCTATACAACACTCAAGAGCACAAAATTTGAGATTTTGCAAGGTTATGATTTCTAGGGTTTCAAATTTGGGGATTTTCATCCCCATGTTAGTAACTCTCTTCTAACCCTTGTTTTTCATCTATAATCTTGTTATTTGGACTTCTAGTGTGTTTTCTTTTGGATTGCATGCTTGTTTTTCCTTAAATTCTTGGTTATTCATGAAGTTTGTCAATTTTTGTGCTTGATGTTGTGGTGAACAAGTGCGATTACATGTTCTTTGTGAGAATTTCATGATATTCTGAATTTTTGTGAAATACATTGCATGAATTGATAAGTGTTGTTGATTATTTTGCACTACTTGTGGTTGGTTTGGTGAATTTGTGTTGAAAAGCATTGTGTGAGTGGTGAAATTCTAGAAGTAACTATAGTTCTTGCTTGTTAGCAACTTGGTTGCTATTGATTGTGGATTGGTTAGCTGGTAGATTTTAGGATTGGTTTTTCTTTCCTTTTGATTTTCTTTTTTGTGTGTTTCTTTGTGTAGATAGTCAGTTTTTGTGGTGTGTCGTTGAAACAGACCGTCACTTATCCTTCCCCTTTTCAAAAAAAAAATTTTTTTTACCACCATGGGAAGAAGCAGTGGCGAGGGTTTATCCTCTCGGTCTAAGAGAGCTAAGACAGGGTCCTCCTCACAAGGACCACAAGTAGAATAAGTGCTTATTGATGCGGTTTTACCTATACGCAACAATATATCATGCAAAAAGAAATAAAAAAATAGAAAATGACAATATTGCTGTGGTTCCTGCCCAAAACCGCAGCAATATTGTCCAACGGATTAATTTTGAGCAAAATGTTGGGCCCAGGCCAGCTAGTATTGCTGCGGTTTCCATGTAGGACCGCAGCAATATATTGAAAAAACATTTTTTTTAATATATTGTTGTGGTCCTACGTGGAAACCGTAGCAATATAAAGGCTTAATATATATTTGTCGGTTAAATTGCACTTTTAGATGTTACAAAACCCTAAATCTAACATAAAGAACGCGCCTCCCTCCTTTTCCCCCCTCACTCTCACTCCTACTCCTTCCTCTCTCATTTTCGCAGATCTACTGCATTCTCTCTCCTTCACCCTCCTGCTTTCTCTCTCCTTCACCCTTCACCCTCCTGTATTCTCTCTCCTTCACCCTTTACCCTTCACCCTCCTGCATTCTCTCTCCTAAATCTTCGCCGAAATTACACGGGAAGACAACCAGAAATACACTGCCTCTATATGTCGAGTTTCTTCGCCGGAAATACACGGCGACAGTCGTTGCTCGCGAAGCCGCTATCGTTCCACCGCTCGCGAAGCCGACCACTGTCGCTCCACCACTTGCGAAGCCGGCCACTGTCGCTCCACCGCTCGCGAAGCCATCTTCGTTCCCTCTAATTTCTCTTCGTTTTTTTATTCGAAGTTTGGTTCGAAGTGGTAACGGTTGTGGTTCGAAGTGGTTCAAATTTTGGTTCGAAGGAGAGAGAGAGAAGATAAAACTCCGGCGACGAAAAGAGTCGAACTGGCGAATTATCAAACCGCCAGATCTGAATTTTTTCTCTTTTTTTTTTTTTTTTAACCTTTAATTTTATTTGCACTGATATTGTGGTTCGAAGTTTGGTTCTTGTTTTTCTTAGTTTTGATTTTTTTTTTAGTTAGGCTTGGTTATTGTTTGCAATTATGGAAAATTATGATACTATTATTATGTACAATTTTTCAGTTTTTTCGAGTTTGAGTTTGGTAATCGTTTGTTATTATATGCATTATTTTAGTTCTAAGTGTTTTTTTTAATTTTACTTTTTAATTTATTGTATTATTTATGTAACTAGTTTTGTTTATTGTTATATATTAATAAGATTCATATGTCATTTCATTTTCAATTCATGTGCGAATTTTGTTGATAGTGGATTGGTTTGTTGCCTGATTTTAATCTTACAAATGTGATTGCAAAATGCAAAAAAATAATAATTTGGTAACCAGGACCTATTGTTGCGGTTTTGGGCCAAAATCGGAGTAATAGTTTGACATATTATTGCGGTTTTGGCCCAAAACCGCATCAATACTCTCTGTTGAATAGATAATACATAATAATATTGCTGCGGTTTGGCCTAAAAACCGCAGCAATATTTGTAGATATTGTTGCGGTTTTTAAACCGCAGCAATATAATTATTACCTATTGCTGCCCCCTTAATTGCAGCGCGCCCAAAATCGCAGCAATAGGCAACTTTTTGACCACAGCAATAAGCATTTATTCTACTAGTGCGACCCTCTTCTAGCTCTAATTCCCCACCCCTCTATGCTCTGAAATTTCCCAATGCGGCTCAAAAACAAATTTTTACACGACTTTCTGAGCGCACACTTCGTCCTACGAAGTTCTATGACTATGTTACTTGCGTCAACCTTAACATCGAATCGATGATAAGGGAGATGGCAGATAATGTAGGGTTATCGGACTTCCTCACCGTCCGTGAACCTACTTATGATCAACTTACTCTCGAATTCTTGAGTACGTTGAACATAAGCAAGGAGGCGGGCACGAGTGTTCTAACTATTAAGTGTCGTCTATTTAATCAAGTTAGAACACTCTCTTTTGAAGAATTATGTGAAGCATTTGGGATGGATTCTAGTGCCCCTTGTGATGCCCCTTTGGGCACCATTTAGCAGGGGTACAACGAGCAGGAATGGTGGGCTAAGATCACCGATGGCACGACTCTGTTTCGGATGAACTCGTCCAAAGCATCGGAGATCATCCACATTGCTCTCCGTTACTTCCATAAGATGTTGTTTTATACCTTCTTTCCTAAGCAGGAAGTCGGGCAGTTGAGGAAGGAAGCGCTGTTGGTTTTTTGGTTGGCCACTGACGAAGCCCACAATAGAGCCCGAATTAACTTTGCTGCTCTCTTCCTTAATCGACTGCATGAGATTCGAGGGGGGTACTACGGTATCTGGGGAGATCGTTTGTGGTGGAATGATCACCCGGATAGCATCCTACCTCGAGTTGGACGATGACCTAGCTCGCTTGGAAGCTAGCATGCCTACTGTTGGTCAGTCCAACCAATTGGATGGTGCGAGTCTGCAGCAGATGAAATTTCTGCGCCAATACATGAAGCCAGACTGAATTTGGCTTGTAGGGGGGCGACCTTATTGTTATATAAACACCGAGTTCATCTGGAACCCCCCGCTGCTAACTGTGAAAACCGTTGGCGGGTTCCTCTCAAAATGTCCCTGCTAGGACTTTCACTCTGTCCATCCCTGCGGAGGGTATTCCACGCGCTCCGAGAGGTCCGAGGCCCGACCACCGCATTCCTGAGAATGAGGTGGCCGAAGCTTCCTCCTCTCAGTCTTTCGATATAGGCTCTGTCATGGCGGTTATAGCCCTGATGCAGGCTTCTCAGGAATCCAATCACCGCGTGGTTACTGCTACTCTTGCCGATATCCGCACCAACCTTGACCATGTGTCTAGGGTGGCTTGGCGCACTCACCTCGCCAATGTCCATTCCGGACATGAGGCTCCCTTCCCTAACCATCCCCACTATCCTTCTTCTTTCAACCCTCGCGAAGGGCTATTTGAGGAGCCTTCTTTCCGTCTCTACCCCACTACCCGTCTTACTATCCTGATGGGTCCTCCGATGGGTATTTCCCACCTTACCCCCCTTCCGATGGGGGCGATGGTGGGAATTATTAGGCGCTTTTCATGCCCCCCCCCCCTCTCCCTCCTTTTCAAACTCCGAGTACGGAGTTTTGCTTAAGCTTGGAGGACTTGCATGTATGTATATATCTTTGGGAGTTTTGCAATTTAGGAGTTTCACTGGTGTTCGGTGTCATTTGGTGATTGATCCTATTTGTTGGATTTGACTTCCCCCACCCCTGTTGACTTCTCTTTCACCTGTACAACTTTGTTTTGGTAGATTTGTTTTGCTTTGCATATTTAAAAAAAAAAAATCTTCCTCTTTTATTCCTTTTCTTTTTATTTTTCTGCATTTAGGATAGCTTGGTTGCATGCATGATTTATGGCTAGAAGTGTTCATGACCTGATTGGAAGACCTTCCCTACATTAGACATAAAAATTTTGGAAGCCCTGTTGTGATTTTAAGCGTCTCTTGGGAACGATAACTTTTGCTAGAGTCTCTTTGAAATTAGGCTAGTTGGATGAATGGATCGCATTGCCCCTTGTGCGATGAATCCCTAAGGAGGGCCAAGAACCTCATAAGACTCACTCACAACCCTCACCATTGATTGCCTAACTTGTGACTTGCATTTTAGCTCCCCAAGATTACATAAGACCGAGCCTCTAGAAGAATGATTTAGGGCGTTTCTTTTGCTAGTAATAGGAGCTACAAAACCAAAAGCTTGAATACCGGCATAATATCCGCTTCTCAACCCATCTGAGCATTTCTATCCTATTTTTGCTTAACCCACATAATGAGTCATGGCTAAACTTTCCCCAAAGTGGAGTGCATGTCTAGTTTGTGTTGAGTTATGTTGACTTCTAAAGGAACAGTATAAGAAGGGGGTGAGTTATAGTGTGACAAATATACATTATTTTTTGCGGAATTATAAAACAACGAAAGGAACAAGAGAAATAAACAAGAGATTTTAGCGAGGAAAAACTTCATAGGCCCAATAGGAAGAAACAACCTCGACCACAAGGGATTTTAACTCAAACTTTCCATTATAATAGGCCAAAACAACTCTGTTTACAATCCTATTACTTTTCTCTCGAGCCAACTTAAGTTATTAAACTCAAGTTCCAAACGACAGTTCCCACAACTGTCGTTCCTCTCAAACTTCACTCGAACTTCCTTTGTCTTTCTCTTTTTCTTGCTTCACTCAAAGCTTCTCACACTTACAATAAAACTCACTCAAGTTTCTTCCCTTTCTCTTGCTTTACTCAAAGCTTTTCTCAATACAGTATTTCACTCAAAATCCCCTTACCCCAAAAATCAAGATTACAAACGATAAAACAATAAGGGAATAAGTAGGAAATATGTACGGAACACAAGAGTATATTGAAGGAATGACGGTACTGACTCTATCTTAGTTAAACCCAATTAAAACTGAAGTCAGACACACTATGGAAGGACTACTGAAGTTTGATACTTTATGTAAGAATTACTTAAAGTCCGACACATTAAACTTTAGATTAAGCGCCTATTTATAACATAAGTAGTCATGAAATAACTTACCACTAATTAACCCACTAACCCCATGATATCCATAACTTAATTAATTAATTTTTATTTGACTTTACTTGAGAATTAAATAACCACTAACCCACTACTTAACTTAATAGGAGAAGCAGTAAAGTATAACGTGGTTTATAAAACTTGAAGCCTAATTAAACTAATTAAAATAAATTAAGGCTTTAATAAAATAATCAAGCCCATTACTCCACAAACAGTAAACGTGTAGCAGTAAACTTAAACGTTTAATCAGTAAATTAATTAATACTTGGAAAATAATAAGCAAGCCCACCAAACCCACTAAAACAAATAAAACGTTTAATCAGTAAACATTACGTGGTTTTAGATACTTGGGGAATAATTAAACTATTTAAATTAATGATTTAAGAAAAAATATCTTTTTAGAATATTTAAATAAAAACTGAAATCAGATTTTATTTAAAAAGAAGATCTTTTGATTTACTTGGAATAAAAAGATAAGATTTTAAAATAAGATATTATCCTTTTCAAAACAGAAAATCATTTTAAAATCTTTTCCTAACAAACTAATAACAAACTCCCTAAAATAGTGGATCTAGTCAAAATTAACCTAAAACTTCTAACTTACCTGTTAGGCGCACAAGTAATGTTAGGCGCACTACATAGGACGTTTTAGGTCTGTTCCCAACCTGTGCTCCCAAACTGTACCAACGTCTGTTCCCAACATAGGAACATAACTCAATTCCCAATTCTCATACTTTGGAAACATTGCTTAACATTTAACTCAAGTCCCTATGTGTTTGTGTGTGTTCCTATATTACCACAGCATGTTCCCATATACTAAGTTCCCATGCCAAAGGAACTCGTAGACTTAATTAATAGAAACCGACACAACCTTTTTACCATTTAGACTCATTAAACCTAGGAACTTAACTAGAGACTCTAAACCTTCATTCCAACTTTATAACTTAAGTTTCCTTACCTTTTCGGATCTTGTTCCCTTTTTACATTTAGGAACTTAAATACAAACTCATGCATTCTAAGCTTCCTTCATGTAAGGATAGTTGTTCCTTTGAATATCTTCACTTCAATCTTCAAGTCAAGCCTCTTCACTTCAACCTTGATTGTAGTATTCTCTTTATCCATAAGAACAATGAACCTCGACACCTTTCATAACAAGCATTCTCAATGCTATAGGCACAACCTTTTACGATGATTCTTGCACACATAAAACTCATAAACTTTGGTTAGTTAAATTACTTTAGTTTATCATCATCAAAACCATATTGGGTCAACAAGTTGAGTTGTTTTGATACTAAGTCTTGGTTGAAAGTGAGTTAATGTGCTTGTATGATCGCAAAAGATGAAAAAATTTGTGAAAAAGAAAGGTAAAAGAAATAAAAGAAAGAAAGCTCTTATTGTTTGATTTGGATTTCTAGTGAAAAGAAAAGAAAGAAAGAGCAAATTGATGAGAAAAATGAAAAGGTTCACAAAGTGAAATAGACAAAATGAAAATCAAGGTTATGTGTGAGATTTTGATTTGAGATTGGTGTTAGGACTAGCTTGGGGGAGTATTTACCCCTAGTTTGTACTCCACTTACCCTTTTTGCACCACATTCCTAAATTATAATCCACACCCCTAACCTAGCCCCGTTACAACCTTAACAAAGTCCCTTTTGACTTCTAGATTGGACTTGGTCGATTTTAGTAGCTGCGGGCGAGATTTTGTGCAAGTCATGATGAGGGTCATCAAAATGTGATAGAGGTGAGCAATTATGGTTGAGCATCCCTAGGGAGGAGTCAAACTTAGGACTTTGAAGTGGAGAAGAGTGAGAAATCACTCTTAGAAAGCCTTCTTTCAAAAAGACTCGGTTGATCGGTTGATTAAGCCCTTAGAGTCACTTTTGTTCTTCCTAATCATCTCCCCTCTTGTGTTTGGTTGGTCTCCCAAATCTTGTTATGAACTCATTTAGCGTGCATGTCATGTTTGTAACCTTGCATTTAGAGCATATAGGTTAGTTTGTTGCATGTTTTCCTTTTCTTTTTAATCTCTTTTTCTTCTTCTTTCCTTCATTCTCACTCTTGGTTTACTTGAGGACAAGCAAAACGCTAAGCTTGGGGGAGTTTGATAAGTGTGTTTCTAACGCACTTTATGACCTCCTCTTGGTTTATTTTGGTCCTCCTTATCTATTTTATCCCCTCCTTTTTCCTCATTTCCCTTTCTCCTTCCTCACTTGATCATTGATTGATCATAGTGACTTTTTTGCTAGATTTTCGATCTATTTTGATCGAATTTCTAGTACATAGGCTTTCACCAGGTCTTCTCGTGTTTTTATTGCAGGTATGGCCTTTTTTCGGGGCTGAATATTGCGACATACAACTTAAGGGGAAGAGTGAGAGACATCGAGGAAGCTTGTGGTGCGTGTGGAGGCCCCCGCACACGATGGTGCGCCCGCACATGCTACTGGTGCGCCCGCACCTTCAGCCAATCCAGAAGCAAAATACAGACGACATTGGTGCGCCCGCACCATCTGACGCATGATTTCACCTTGAGGCAGAAGAGTCAGGTGCGCCCGCACCTGACATATAGTGCGCCCGTACCTCCTTATGGTGCGCCCGCACCATGCGTTTCCGGAAAGAAATCGAGGCTTCATTAAACTATAGTTTTGTTTAGTTTGGGGACTTACGTTTTATTCTAGTTCTTAGAGAATATTTCAGGGTTTTACACTAGAGAAATAACACTTGAGTTTCGATTGAGAATTGAGATTAGTGATCATAGTTTGTGATTCCATTAACATTAAAGGAACTTTCCATTGAATTTTAATTAAAAGCTTCAATTTTTATTTCATTCTCTTAGTGTTTGTTCTTGTTTTTAGTTTATTTTAGATCTTCATTCTCTTAGTTTCATAATTGTGATTTCTATTAGTTTAATCATTTCTTAATCATGTTTAGCCTTAGATTAGTCATAGATTTTATGTTTAATTGTCTAAAGTCCATGATTAGCGAGTAGTTTCATATCTAGGGTTAGGGTGAAAGTATGAAATAGGGTTTTAAATGTGTTGTTGATGTGATTGTGATGTTTTAAAGAAGTTTATGCATTGATCTTGGTGTTTTGAGACCTTAGGATAGATATTGATCACATTTATACTTTGGTATTTTGATTTCAAATGTTTTAAATTGAATTTTGAACTCTTTTATCATCCAAGAATCAACTTAATTTCTAGGCTAAGATATTGGGTAGAAATTAAGGGGATCCTTCATTAGGGGTTTTCCGAACTTATGGAATCTCTTAATCAATTAACTAAAGACCATTCGAGAGAGGATTTAGTTGATTGATTAAGTGATTACTCTTGAGGACCATTCGAAAGAGGACTCGAGTACTTTAGAGGAAAACTAAACCTTGCATAATCGTCTTCATTGCTTCACAATCGCATTAACAATCATTATCCGTTCTTATTCATACTAGTAACCTTAACTCTAGTGTCTTCTTATTTGATATTTAAACTCTTGTTATTTTCTAGTTCTAGTCTTTAGCTAGTCATAATTTTTACCAAAACTTTTCAAACCCCCAAATACCATTCAATTAGGCAGTCTGGACTTGATAGACTTTAATTGATCCCAATTTCCCTGTGGACTTTAATTGATCCCAATTTCCCTGTGGATCAACCCTCATTGGCTTGAAGGAAAAGGAGGCAACTGGTGAGTTCACTCCTAGAGGACAAGTTGATGCCTTACACGAGACTCTAGGACGGGACCAATATGAACGTGTGAGGGGCGTAGGAGGTGTCCGCCGCGGGGTCAGAAAGGTGTATGGTGATCAATACACCTCTACGTCAAAATCCAGTGCCTCTAGTGTCAATTCATTAGCTTCCATAGATGTGGAGGCTATGAAAGCCCAGATACGGGAGGAGTTCAGAGCGAAGATGACTTAGAATTTCAACGCCATTTTGGTGCAGATGGGCTTACCGACTTTGGGTGCTTTCTCGCAGGGCAGTGTTCCTGCGCAGCCTGTTCCTACGCAGCCTCATCCAGATCCGGAGTTCACGGTAATCATTTAATATCACAACTATGGTTCTTAAATATGTTGTTTCATAGACTAACTATGAATATAGTTTTTTTTTAAAAGGAAGAGACACCATGTGAGCTATTAAATCAAGGAGATGGTCATGGTAGTTTCATTGTCGTTGCTTATGGATCTGCACAGCCCCCTAGGGACCGTGTACGATTGCACAACCAGCCAGTCGCTGATATTCACTATGTGGTCAGCGTTTCAGACACTGTGCCCGGTTTCGAAGCATTTCCTCTTCCGCTGCCGAATGCAGAAGTTGGTGTACAGTCATTGACTGATGCCCTTGGCAGTTATGTTCTATGGCCGCGTGCATTGGTGCGGTTATCAGATCATGTACAATGATTAACATAAGTTATATACATAATTTCTTTTATAGTTCCTATATATATGATTGTCAGTAATATCTTTTAATTTAACTAATTACTAGGGTTCGGGGAAGGCCGACAGGAAGGTAAAGAAGGTAGCTTCACCTCAGGAAGGCCGACATGCCCAAGTGGAGAAAGTAAATGTTTCTACGGCAAAGTCTCCACTCATTACGGATATCGAGGTGGTGCAAGGCCTTACTCAACCGTGCTTTTGGCTACATGAGTGCGCTAGCGATGTAGACGAGGAAGCAATGATTGAGATTAAGTTGTTGGACCACCAATTCCACTACATTGAGGAATCATCGACCTTCATTTCTAAGGGTGATATTAAAGAATTCTTACTTGAGGAAGAGTTGAATGTTTCCATAATACAAACATTCATGAGGTAATACTTTATTAGTATATAAATTAATAAATATACATATATGCCTTAATTAAGTAGTATTCAATCCAAATAATAATAACTTCCATAATAAGTAAGTTTTATTTTAATCAATATGAATTCTCAGGCTATTATGCAATGATATGAGGCAATCTAGTGAGCCAATCTTTGGTTGGTTATGTCCAAGCTTTGTACGAGATAACAGTTGCGTACAAAACCAAAAGGAGGTGAAAGCATATCTCAAGGATTCTTTGAACGCATGTTTTCGTAATGGATATAAGATCATTCTTCTTCCTTACATTGAATCGTATGCTTCTTAAACTCACTTTTTATTACTTTAATTAAATTGACCTATTAGTTGTTCTACGATAATAATAACATTTTTATTGTTGTAAGAACCATTGGACACTGATTGCAATATGTTTGTCACGTAACGAAGTCTACCACTTTGATTCTTTGCGTAAAGGAACAATACGGTCCTTACTAGTCAAATCATTGTTAAATAGGTAGCCTAATCGAAACTCAATATATGCACACTTAGCTTATTAAATATTAAATGTACATCTAATCTTATAATAATGTATTGATGTAGTGTGATGAAGGGGATTACTGCATCTGGACTTCGACAACCAAAACCTCCTGTTTGGCATTTAGTCGAGGTAACATGTGTAATTTTTTGCATCCTTTTATAGAAACACATAATACACATCTAACATGTCATTTATTGCATCTTTGGTGAATTTTAGTGTCCTGTACAAGAAGGTGGACGTGCGTGTGGGTATTACGTCATGAGGTTCATGCTTGATATCGTCAACTATTGCAAAGATGTTGGTGATCTTCAAAAGGTATGTAACTTTTAGGTTTCCAATTGTTGTTTGTTGCATTTTCGGCCTATTTTGGCCTTTTCGCTCCCAAAATGTAGTTATGAAGTGATTTAACCCCAAATTCTCATTGAACATGATTATATGAGGCATAATATAACTAGTATGTAGATTCTTAGGTTTGCATATGTTGTTTGTTGCATTTCGGGAACGAAAAGGTCATTTCCGGCCTATTTTAGCCTTTTCGCTCCCAAAATGTACTTATCGAGTGATTTAACCCCAAATTTTCTTTGAACATGATTATATGAGGCATCATATAACTAGTATGTACATAATTAGGAATGCATATGTTGTTGGTTGCATTTCGGGAACGAAAAGGCCATTTCCGGCCTATTTTGGCCTTTTCGCTACCAAAATGTACTTATGAAGTGATTTAACCCCAAATTCTCTTTGAACATGATTATATGAGGCATAATATAACTAGTATGTAGATTCTTAGGCTTGCATTTGTTGTTGGTTGCATTTCGGGAACGAAAAGGCCATTTCCGGCCTATTTTGGCCTTTTCGCTCCAAAATGTACTTATAAAGTCATTTAACCCAAATTTTTTTTGAACATGATTATATGAGATATATTATAACTAGTGTGTAGAATTTTAGGCTTGCATTTGATTTTGATTGAATTTCGGGAAGGTATATGTCATTTTTAGAAGTATTAACTACGGTAAAATGATTGAATTCTTATATATGTGTTTATTCCTTGGTTGTTTTGCAAGGTTTATGCGAATTCCACACCACGTTTGAGGAACTTCACCAAAGAAGAAATTGATGAAGTTCGGGATAAGTTGGCATCCCACATTACCGATGATTGCATAACATGACATTTTAGCTCGAATGTAAATCTATATTCTATGTACACTTTTTACATTATAAATATATTTGAAGTTAATTATTACCTTTCTCCACTTGACATATATTATCGTATTGCAATTTGCATTTTTTTTTTTTTGTCCAAGGGAGGTTTTGGCTGGGGTGGGGTGGTGGGGGTGGGGTGGGTTGTGGATGGGGGGCAGGGGCTGTGCAGGGGTGTGGCAGGGGGTGGGCTGGGAGGGGGCAGTGGGGGGGGGGTGGGCTGTGGAGGGGTGTGCAGGGGTGTGGCAGGGGGTGGGCAGGGGGGTGGGGTGGGCAGGGGGTGTGCAGAGGGAGGGGGTGGGGCTGGGCAAAGGCAGGGGGTGGGGGTTGGGGGAGGGCAGTGGGTGGGGGCTGGGGGTGGGTAGGGGGTGGGGGAAAGGGGTGGGTAGGGGGTGGGATGGTGGGTGCAGGGGTGGGGGCTGGGGGTGGGGGCTGGGGGTGGGTGCAGGCTGCAGGAATAAATTAAAAAAATATAGGAAAAGGGTTGCGCTAGTTTACAAAAAGCGCAGCCCTTCAAAGAAAGAAGGGGAACTAGCGCAACCCTTCTTGCTTAGAGGACTCCTGCAGCCAACAGCCCTTCAAGCTTAGAAGGGCTGCGCTTGTGGAGAAAGCGCAGCCCTTCTAAGCTGGAAGGGCTGGGCTAGTAAAAAAGGCGCAGCCCTTCAGGCTTGGAAGGGCTGCGCTTTTTAGTAAAAGGCGCAACCCTTCTAAGCTTGAAGGGCTGCGCTTTCTACTAAAAAGCGCAGCCCTTCATTATAAAGGGCTGCGCTTTACAGGCGCAGCCCTTCTTGAAAAGTGAAGGGCTGCTGTTAAAAGGGCTGCTGTCAAAAAGCGTAGCCCTACATGCCATTTTCAGCGCAGCCCTTCTGCACTTTTCCTACATCACAAGCTCCATGGGAGGATGTGAGTCTTGATTTCATCACTGGTTTGCCACGCTCACAACACCATAAGGATGCCATAATGGTTGTTGTTGATCGTTTCTCGAAGATGGCTCATTTCATTACTAGCAACAATACTCGTGATGCCGTCCAAACCGCCTCTTTGTACCTTAAAGAAGTGGTTAAGTTACATGGTGTTCTAAGATCCATGGTTAGCGATCAAGACTCCAAGTTCTTCAGTCACTTTTGGCTCACTTTGTGGAAGAAAATGGGAACAAAGCTAGAGTTTAGCACCTCTTGTCATCCACAAACCGATGGCCAAACTGAAATTGTTAATAGAACTTTAGGCACTTTGCTTAGAGCTCTAGCCACCAAGGGTCCAAGTCAATGGGAGGAGATGCTTCCTCATGCTGAATTTGCCTACAATTGTGTCCCTCACAAGGTAACTGGTCTTAGTCCCTTCGAGATTGTCTATGGTCTATATCCATGTACTCCTCTTGATCTTGCATCCCTTTCAATCCAAATCAAGTTTATTATGGAAGCTGATGAAAGAGCAAGAGAGATCAAGAAGTTACATGAGCTTGTTCGAGCTAGAATCATGAAAGCCAATGAAAATCTAAAGCTACGCTTGGACAAGAAGAAAAGAGATGTTCAATTTTGTTATTTCCCTAGGAACACTACAAGGGGGGGTGAATTGTAGGTGTAGAAATAAACGTAACTTTTTGCGGAAATTAAAACTTAAACGAATAAACAAGCTAAAGGAACACAAGGGATTTTTACGAGGAAAAACTTCTTGGGCCCAACAAGAAGAAACAACCTCGACCACTAGGGATTTTAAACTCAACACTTTCACTAATTAGGCCAAACAACTCTGTTACAACCTAATTCTAACTCGAGCCCTACCTTGAGTTCCTAAACTCAAGTTCCTGAACCACTGTTCCCTTAACAGCAGTTCCTCTCAACTTCACTCGAAGTTTTCTCACACATACAAGCTTCACTCAAAGCCTTTCTCTTACAGAACTTCACTCAAAGTTCCCTTACCCCAAAAACCAAAATACAATTGATCGAAATAAGCTTAGTGGAATTAGAGTAAGAAGGCAAAGAACAAATGGCTATTATGAGAGAATGAAGGCACTGACACTTAATAAGTTAAACTCACTTAATTACTTAGTCAGACACAATTTGGAACTTATCTAGACTTCTATATTTATAGTGTAATCATGAAGAACGTGGGATAATGTTAGAGTACACGTTTTAATCCATTTACCCATGATGTTCCTTCCCCTAAGGAACACGTTTTACATCATGTCCCATGATCCCATGAACTATAAATGAACGTGGATAAAATGCAGCCATTACTCCTAAATAATAGGAGTTCCTTCAACATTATCCGAAAATCAGTTTTTATAAACTCTTTTTATCTTTAAATCTGAATTTCTAATTTTAAGAAAATAATATCTTTGAAATAAAATCTTTCTAACAACCGGATATTTATTTTCTTATTTTCCGAAAAATAATACTTTTCCAAAACAGATTTTCTTTTTAAAACTGATTTTATCATTTGAAATTAGAAATAACTAATTTCCTATAATCTAGGCATGACTTACTCCATTATCTTTTAACCGTTACACGCCTAAGTCTAGTTCCTTATATTAGTTCAGTTCCTTTAACATATTTACTAAGTGCCACTGAGTTTGTTCCTTACAAGGAACAAACGCTTCATTCTCAAATATTCTGCCACAGTTCCTTACCATTCTTTCTTTGTTCCTTTACATTGGAACTAGAAAATAAAACGCCTAGCTTCTATTATTCTTGATCCAATGCTTGCTCCAGTATCAACATAGAAACTTCTTTACTTAGCCTTTGAAATCCTCTCTTGACTTCTTCATTGACTTTGTATTCTCCCAGTTCCTTGCATTGATACCTTAGACACCATACACTTAAATAATTCATTAGTTCACTACTTAGTTTGTTCCTTTGTTTCTTTGTCATTATCAAAACTAGGGTTCAACAATTTCCCCCTTTTTGATGATGACAACAAAGGTACAAACTAAGGAAAATAACAAATAATATAAGTGAATGAAATAAAAACATAAAGAAGAAAATGAAAAATAAAACACAATTATATGAGTAACTGAAGGTTTTGATTTTTCATTTACCTTAACCTATTTTTGATTTTTCATTTACCTTATCCAATTTTTAATTTTTTCAATTTTCATTTTTTTTAAGTTTATGTACAGTTTGTTCCTTAAATCCTTTTCCCCCTTTGTCATCCTCAAAAAGAATAGACTCTGCATGAATTGATGAATTGATTTAACACCTTAAGACCAATATGCAAGCACCATTAGTGGTTAAGTTAGAAAATCAAAGAGTAAACTTGCTCAAACATCAATCACATAATACTAGCCATTCCAAGGAAGAAATTATGCAAAGCATTTAGAAACATAGACAATATAGCAAAAGTCATTGATTATATAGCACTTGTTCCATAACAAAACAAAGAAAGAAAAGAAAAAGAAGAAACAAAAGTTGTGTTCCTTGATGAAAGAAACAGGAACAACAAACAACAATGAAAGAAACTAAGAAAAGGAAGGGGAATGGTGTTCCTCTACAACTTCTTCTTCAACCACATCCTCCAACTTTTTCATCACCACCCCATGATTTAATTCAACCTGTTCCTTCAGCTCCTCCAAGTACGAGCCATAGTGTCCATCTTCTTTTGCTGCGCAACCACGGTATCACTCAATTTCTTCATAAGACTTACATAGTATCAGTTTTGGCAAAGTCACAATGAAGATGATTGTAAAATTTTATCATATGTTGTGCAGGAAGGCAGACTTCATTAACCCAGTTAGGTCATCCGGATTTTCCTGTTCCTTACCCTTGGAACTAGAGGCAGATGGGGGATGTGTGAAGGAACTGGGGAGGTTTGAGTGGAAGGCTCATCTGTTCCAGGAATGGAAACAGAAGGTGAAGGGTGATAAATGGGAGGAAGAAATGGTGGTGTGGGTGGAAGAGTTGTGGAGGTGGAAGCAAAAGGATTTGGTCCTTTTATTTCATCCTTCAACTGCTCAAAACTTGAAGGAACAGAGAAGGACGAAGGTGAAATGGAGGGTATTTTTGTGAAGGAACAGAGAGTTTGGGAGATGGTGGAGTGTGTTCCTTGAGAGTGAGGGTACCTGTTCCTCATTATCCGAAAGGACTAAAGGAGAGTCCTCATTGGAAGGAACAGGAACAGGAGCAATTTTTCGACGAGTGCTCTTTCTCACTCTCAAAGGAACAGAGGGTTTAGGCTTAGTGGCAATGTGTTTGCGCCTCTTAGGTTTTGTTCCTCGCGTGTTAGGAACACAGGATTATCCAAATTACATCATTTCTCTTCTAATCAGTTGGGCAGTTTTCTTTTTCCTGAGGAACTGGAACCTTCTCTTGAATGAGAACACCTTCTTGGACAGACAAGCAAGTCCATTTAGGTCTTCTCATTCAAGATGTTCCCTTGTTTGATCCTATGGTGGTCCAACCGAAGTCTTACTTCAAATGATGAAGTAAGAAGTTATAGGCACCGTACCAATACACAATGTATTACAGTGAGTTAAATGTTGAATGAAGAGGGAAGGGAAATTGATTTGTATGTGTGGTCTAAGCAAAACATGTAACACATATCCAAGAGACCACTTCATTCCTCTTTTCAGTTCGAGGAATGAGTGCTCTCCAAACCAAGTTAAACAATACTTTGTGAAGGGGAGAGAGTAGGTTATGGTTAATTTGTTTTGGCCAGCTGTTCCTCCAAAATATTCTAAGATTTTGTCTTGAGGAAAATTCGGAAAGGAAACAGTTCCTTTCCTTTTAAAATACAAATCAGTTCCTTTGCAAGGAACTTCCCATACTTTGCTTAAAGTTGCTTGATTAAACCTTATTTTCTTGCCTCTAACTTCAGTTGTGCAAGTTCCATTAGTATTAACAAAATTTGCACAAAACTCTTCCATAGCTAGAGGAACAAGAGCATTATTAAAGGCGAATTCAAACAAGAATTCCATGCCTTGTTCCTTTAGAATGGGTTAATTCTAGAAATTCAATTTTATTTGCCCATTCTAAATCGACGCAAAAGCCCAAGACATACCTAGATTCACTTCGTTCGACCCTTTTCTTGGAAGACGAAGAAACAGTTCCTTTGGAAGGAACAGGTGCAGTTTCTTCTTTCCCCCTGAGATTGTTCCGGGGTTTCTTCTTCATCATCTTCCCCAATCAATTTTCTTCTTCTCATGCTCCTTCTAGGAGATTCTAATTGTGTTCCTCTATGGGGTTTTCTTGAATTATGTCGGTTTCAAGGGTTTTAGTTGGAGATGAAGAAATTTCCATTTTTGAAGTGTCGGTTGTTTTTGGTGTTGGAAAAGGTGAGTTTCTTGAAGTTTTTGCCATGATTTATGAAGGTTTGGAGGTTTTTATGGAGTATCAAAGGGTGTGATGAGGTTTCGGATTTGGTGAAGATGAAGCGTTTGAGAGGAACCTTTCCTTAGATGAATTGAAGAAGGAAGTTTTGCATGTAATAGTAATTATGACACGCGGGAAAGAAATAAAGCAAAAAATAAAAATAAAAGAAAGAAAACGAAAAGATAAAAAGAACCAAGATTTGATTAAACTGGTTCCCCTTAATTTTTGGGATTTTATCGGATTTTTCGGATTTTTATGAATTTTAATTTTTGAAAGAAAATAAATGCTAAGGAACTTGTGCTATAGGAACAACTAATGCTACATGTCAATATCCTTCATACTATGCATGTTTCTTGACCTTAGGAACAGTAAGGGGAGTATTATGTACATTTGTGAGTTGTTTAGTTTCTTTGACTTCATGGTTATGTTTTCAACATTCCAATTTGCAATGGTCTTAGGCAATTAAACACAATTATTTTTAGCACACAAAGTCACTCAAATTGATTCAAACATGGGGGAATTGACATAGGAACAATCACTTAATTTTTATTAAGCCTAACTAAGCCTTAATTTCTCATATCTATCTCTTTGCAAAGGCTTAGTTAGGATATCAGCAATCTGATAATCAGTTTGACAAAACTCAAGTTTGATCAAACCTTTTTCGACATTTTCTCTTAAAAAGTGATGTCTAATATGTATATGCTTTACTCTAGAATGATGCACTGGATCTTTAGATATACTTATAGCACTTGTATTGTCACAATAAATAGGAACACATTCAAAGTTTATTCCATAGTCACTAAGTTGTTGTTTTATCCAAAGCATTTGAGAGCAACATGCAGCAGCAGCTACATATTCTGCTTCAGCAGTGGATAAAGCAACTGTGTTTTGTTTCTTGGTACTCCAAGAAACTAAACTATGACCAAGGAATTGTGCCATACCTGAGGTGCTTTTCCTATTAACAAGATCTCCAGCATAATCTGCATCTGCATATCCTTTTAGTTCGAATGTATCACTTCTTGGATAGTAGAGTCCAAGATCATCTGTTCCTTTAAGGTATCTAAGAATTCTCTTCACAGCAGTGAGGTGAGACTCCTTTGGATTTGCTTGAAATCTAGCACACAAACCAACACTGAAAGCTATGTCTGGACGACTAGCAGTTAGATAAAAGTGAACCAATCATTCCTCAATTTTTTTGATCAACACTTGTTCCTATGGAGTCTTCATCTAATCTAGTTGAAGTTCCCATAGGAGTGTGATTTATCTTTGAATTTTCGAGGCCATATTTTTTTAATAGTTCCTTTATGTATTTTTGTTGGTGAACAATTATACCTTTTTCAGTTTGTTTGATTTGTAGTCCAAGAAAGAAATTTAACTCTCCCATCATACTCATTTCAAATTCATTGCTCATGAGATTGAGAATTCTTTGCACAATGTTTCATTAGTAGCTCCGAATATGATGTCATCAACATATATTTGAACAAGCAAAATATCAGTTCCTTTAGATTTTAGGAACAAGGTTTTATCAACCTTTCCTCTTTTAAAGTTATTTTCTAAAAGGAACTTAGATAATCTCTCATACCATGATCTAGGTGCTTGTTTTAACCCATAAAGAGCTTTATCAAGCTTGTAGACATGATTTGGGAGATTGTTATTTTCGAAACCAGGGGGTTGTTCAACATATACATCTTCTTTAGATAGCCATTTAAAAATGCACACTTAACATCCATTTGATATAATTTAATCCCATGTAAGCAGCAAATGCAATTAAGATTCTAATGGCTTCTAATCTAGCTACAGGAGCAAAGGTTTCTTCATAATCAATCTTCTTGTTGGTTATAACCTTTTACTACAAGTCTAGCTTTGTTTCTTACAATGGTTCCATATTCATCTAGTTTGTTTCTAAACACCCATTTTAAGCCAATTACTTTTTGTTGTTTAGATGAAGGAACTAGATGCCATACCTTGTTTCTTTCAAACTCATTTAATTCAGCTTGCATTGCAATAATCCAATCAGAGTCAGTTAAGGCTTCTTCATGATTTCTTGGTTCCATCATTGATAGGAACGCATGAAATGCACAAAAGTTCCTTAACTGAGATCTAGTTTGCGTACCTTTGGTTTGTTATGAGTTCCACAGGATGTGATTTTTAATCTCCAAGGTTTTGGTTGAAACTCTCTTATAGGAACATGTTGTTCCTCATGAGTTCCTTGAGTGGATGAGGAACTCTGCTCAGTTGTTCCTCTGTTAGCCTCGGTGGACTCAGTTCCTTCATTTGAGGAACAGGACTCTTCTCCTCCTTACAGGAATGTCTTGATCTCATTATTTTCGAATTCCTCGTTTCTCTTTTTCTTCTTCTTCTTGTGAATCTGTGTTCCTTGACTAGGTTGCGCTAACCCTATCTCATAGTCATCAACCTGTATGCTTGGATTATGTTTGTCAGATTCATCAAAGATTACATGAATACTTTCTTCAACACACATAGTTCTTTTGTTATATACTCTATAAGCTTTACTATGTGAGGAGTATCCTAAAAATGTTGCTTCATCACTCCTTGCATCAAATTTTCCAAGATTATCTTTTCCATTATTATGCACATAACATTTGCATCCAAATGTTCTAAATAGGTGATTTTGGTTTCTTTCCAAAGTAAAGTTCATAAGGAGTTTTATTAATGATAGGTCTCATCATGGCACGATTAATTATGTGACAAGCAGTATTAACAGCTTCAGCCCAAAAGTTCCTTGAAGTTCACTAGCATTAACGTTCACCTTCAACATTCTATTTTCCTTTCTACAACACCATTTTGTTGTGGTGTTCTAGGGGCAGAAAAATTATGATCTAGGCCATTATCTCTGCTTAGGTCATCAAATTTATAATTTTCGAATTCCTTGCCATGATCTGATCTAATGTGCATTATTTTATGTCCACTTAGGTTTTGAACTCTTTTAGCAAAGACAAGGAACTCATCATAAGTTTCATCTTTACTAGAGAGAAAAATAACCCAAGTGTACCTAGATTAGTCATCTACAATCACAAGTACATACTCTTTCCACTTCTGCTTTGAATTCTCATGGGTCCACATAAGTCCATATGAATTAACTCTAATGGTTTAGTGGTACTTACAATCGTTTTAGATTTGAAAGAGGATCTTACTTGTTTACCTCGTGCACATGCATCACAACTTGATCAATATGAAATTTTATAGATGGTAATCCTAAAACAAGGTCTTTTGATCTAAGTTTCTCAAGTAATGAAAAGCTAGCATGTCCTAGACGCTTGTGCCATAGAAGTGAATCATCTTCAATAACACTAAGACAAGTTAAATTGATTTGAGGAACAAGGTCTATCCACAATGTATGTGTTCCCTTTCCTTGTTCCTTCCAAATAACCTTCTTAGTTTTAATGTTGATGATTAAGCATTTTTCTTTATCAAATTTTACAGTATTTCCTTTGTCACAGAATTGAGAAATGCTTAATAGATTATGTTTTAGACCTTCAACTAAAAATACATTTTCAATGGAGTGTAATGGTGACTTACCGACCTTACCCATAGCAACAATGTTACCTTTCTTATTATCACCAAATGTTACACTGCCACCTTCATAGGTTGTGAGTGAGAGAAACTTCGTTTTGTCTCCTGTCATGTGCTTGGAACAACCACTATCGAGATACCAAGTGTTGTTCCCCCTCACTCCAACCTGCAAAAATCAACTAGTTGTTAGTTGAACCCCATCTTTCGTGGGTTCCTGTTCTTGACTAGGATTTGTTTTGACAACCCATTTTTTCTTACTTATTGTCACATTTTTCCCAATCATCTCAGATTTTATTGACATTGATTTATGTAATGACCTACCTTGCCACAATACATACAGAACTTATCACTAGGTAGATCAACATATTTCTTTGTCTTGTTCCTTTTCTTGTAGTTTTCAAAACCAAGACCTTCCTTCCTTTTGGTCTGTGGTTTCTCAATCCACTTAGGAACTTTCATGATTTTGCCTCTGTTCCTTGCGACAACCAGTTCCTTTTTAAGATTACAGATCTGTTCCTTTAAACATTTTTCTCTTTATTTATTTTTTCAATCTCAGATCTGTATCCTTTCAAAGGGGTTGATCTTATATCAAAGGAACTCAGAACAGGGACAAATTCCTTCAAGTGTGAAATCTCTAAATTAATTAGTTCATAACATTCTTTGATTTTTAAGTTTTTATCAAACAAATCAAAAAATCTAGTTTCGACATCAGTTCTCATTTTCTTAAGCCATTCTATGTGTTCCTTGCAAACCTTTAAGGCTTGTTCCGTTTGTTCACGTTTTTCACGTTCATCTCTACATTCAAGAATTGCATCATAAAGAAGATCATATATTTCAGTCCTAGTTTTACCATCTAGTTCTGACTCAAGTCCATGTTGACTTACCTCAATTTTTCTTCATCTTCTTTTTCGTCATGTTTGCCATAGGCAAAGGTTTGCTGTTTCTTCAGTTGGTTGTTCCTCTTCTCTTCCGTCTCTGAATCTCCCCAAGCTATCATAGCTTTGCGCACATTTGCCTTAGAGAAAGGTGCTTTTGATTCTTTGTTCCTTTCAGCAAGAGGAATTCTTTATGAAGTGATCTGTACTTCCACATTTATGACAAGCAGCTTTGTTAGAAAATTTCTTAGTTTTACCTTTGAAGTTTCCATTCTTCATGTTCCTGTACATCTTTCGAAATTTTCGAACCATGAGGGCTGCTTCTTCTTCTTCAGAGTCCGAATCATCTTCATCATCTGCTTTGAGAGCAATTGATTTTGATTTGGAGCTTTCACCATATTCAGTATCAAGGTGAAGCTCATGAGTCATAAGTGACCCTGCCAGCTGTTCTAAGTTGAACTTAGTGAAGTCTTTTGTTTCTTGAAGAGCTGTGACTTTAGCCATCCATCTGTCCTTAGGAAGACTCCTAAGAACCTTTCGAACCTGTTCCTCAGATGAAATAAACTTTCCAAGAGAAGCCAACTCATTTATAATGTTAGTAAAACGAGTAAACATGTCTCGGATGCTTTCTTTGGATTTCATGCAGAACAGTTCATATTGATTCATAAGTAAATCAATTTTCGATCTTTTAACTTCATTAGTTCCTTCGTGGGTTACTTCTAGTAAATCCCATATTTGCTTTGCGGATTTGCATCCCATGATCCTATTATGTTCATGGGGTCCAAGTCCACAATGCAATAGTTTAATAGCCATGGCATTTACTTCCATTTTTTCAAAATCAGATTTATCATAATCAGAGAGGGGTTTAAGAGTTACCTCATTTTTGTCATTTGTAGTTGTGACTTCGAAATCACCAACTTCAATGACTCTCCATACCTGATAGTTTTCAGCCTTGATGAATATCTCCATGCGGTTCTTCCAATAGTTGTAGTACTTCCCATTGAACATAGGAGGCCTTTGAGTGGAATAACCTTCTTCAAGTTTCTCGGTGGTATTCATTGTTCCTTGGATCTTTTCCTCAATAGGGTTTCCTATCTTACGTGAGTTCTAGCTCTGATACCAATTGTTATTTCCTAGGAACACTACAAGAGGGGGGGTGAATTGTAGGTGTAGAAATAAACGTAACTTTTTGCGGAAATTAAAACTTAAACGAATAAACAAGCTAAAGGAACACAAGGGATTTTTACGAGGAAAAACTTCTTGGGCCCAACAAGAAGAAACAACCTCGACCACTAGGGATTTTAAACTCAACACTTTCACTAATTAGGCCAAACAACTCTGTTACAACCTAATTCTAACTCGAGCCTACTTGAGTTCCTAAACTCAAGTTCCTGAACCACTGTTCCCTTAACAGCAGTTCCTCTCAACTTCACTCGAAGTTTTCTCACACATACAAGCTTCACTCAAAGCCTTTCTCTTACAGAACTTCACTCAAAGTTCCCTTACCCCAAAAACCAAAATACAATTGATCGAAATAAGCTTAGTGGAATTAGAGTAAGAAGGCAAAGAACAAATGGCTATTATGAGAGAATGAAGGCACTGACACTTAATAAGTTAAACTCACTTAATTACTTAGTCAGACACACTTTGGAACTTATCTAGACTTCTATATTTATAGTGTAATCATGAAGAACGTGGGATTAATGTTGAGTACACGTTTTAATCCATTTACCCATGATGTTCCTTCCCCTAAGGAACACGTTTACATCATGTCCCATGATCCCATGAACTATAAATGAACGTGGATAAAATGCAGCCATTACTCCTAAATAATAGGAGTTCCTTCACATTATCCGAAAATCAGTTTTTATAAACTCTTTTTATCTTTAAATCTGAATTTCTAACTTTAAGAAAATAATATCTTTGAAATAAAATCTTTCTAACAACCGGATATTTATTTTCTTATTTTCCGAAAAATAATATCTTTTCAAAACAGATTTTCTTTTTAAAACTGATTTTATCATTTGAAATTAGAAATGACTAATTTCCTATAATCTAGGCATGACTTATCCATTATCTTTTAACACGTTACACGCCTAAGTCTAGTTCCTTATATTAGTTCAGTTCCTTTAACATATTTACTAAGTGCCACAGAGTTTGTTCCTTACAGAGGAACAAACGCTTCATTCTCAAATATTCTGCCACAGTTCCTTACCATTCTTTCTTTGTTCCTTTACATTGGAACTAGAAAATAAAACGCCTAGCTTCTATTATTCTTGATCCAATGCTTGCTCCAGTATCAACATAGAAACTTCTTTACTTAGCCTTTGAAATCCTCTCTTGACTTCTTCATTGACTTTGTATTCTCCCAGTTCCTTGCATTGATACCTTAGACACCATACACTTAAATAATTCATTAGTTCACTACTTAGTTTGTTCCTTTGTTTCTTTGTCATTATCAAAACTAGGGTTCAACAAATTTGCACCGGGAGATTTAGTGTGCATACATTTGAGAAAGGAATGTTTCCCTTCCTAGAGGCGTTCTAAGTTGAGTCCTAGGTCAGATGGACCATTCAAGGTGGTTGAAAAAATCAATCCTAATGCATATAAGATCGAGCTTTCGAGAGATTATGGAGTTTCAGCAATTTTTAATGTCTTAGATTTTAGTCCATTCCAAGAGGATTTTGGTGCAATTCCAAGTTTAAGGGAAAACTCTTCTCAACAAGGGAGGATGATGGTGACACAGCCCCATCATTGCACATCAACAAAGCCAATTCTCTTGTTAGTTTAGTGCAAGTATAACTTAGTGTGTCAAGTGTATTTCCTTTATTTCCTTTGTTGTTTAGGTTAGTTTACTTCTTATGAGTTTACGTCAATTAATACTTGTATTAGTTTGTTTTGAGTTGTATTTCAATTCCCTAAAAACACTAAGTATCATAGTGTTGTTATGATTCTAAGTAGAGTTATAGTTTGTTATGAGTCCTAGTGTGAGCATGTCTCTTATGCGTGCAATTTTAAGTCAAGTTGTAAGAGTCCTAGCACTACTAGATCATGTAAGGAGTGGATGGACGTGAGGAGTGCTCAAGCTGAAGTAGCTGCAAGCATCATGGACACAATCAAAGGACGCGCCACAATTATAGGAACTACTTCCGTTCTTTGTGCGCTTAACTTATCTAGTTGTTGCAAAGCATGGCCAAGTAAGCTAGTACACTGCCACACAAGCTGAGCTAGTTCCTCAAAGCAAGGGAAGTTGGCGTGTGCATTGGGTGCATGATTCAAAGCATCATTTTCATGACATCCATGATCAACCGAATATGGAGAAGTGCTTCAACCATTATCATCCATGTTCAGTCATCTTCGACATTTAGTGGACTTAGTGCATTTTAATTTCATCAATTTTAATTTAAGAAAATCACAAAATTAGGACATAAACTCTTGTATAAATACTTATGATTATCAATGAGAAGAACACACAAGTTTATGCCTAAAAACAACCGAGTTTAATCTCATTTCTTGAATTATTCTTGTTTCTTAGATTTGGAAACTTAGAGTGATTTGCCTATGCTTGATTGGTCTTAGCTAGACAAATTTGTGATCTTAGGAACTTTAATTAACTAAGGTGGTGTAAGTGTATCATTATGAGATTAAAGCTAGCTACATTATCATCAAACACCTAGTTCGAAATTCATTGTTTCTCTAGTGTTTGTCTTTGATCGAAATTAAGCTTGTATACTTCGAGTGTTGCTCCTAGTCTACAACAGGGTGGCAGGGGAAAAAGAAGGAGGAGGGAGAACTGAAGGAAAGCGGAGGAAGAAGATAGGAATTTTTTTTTTGGCAAGTTTACCTGCTACAGCAGGTTTCTAACCTGATGGGACTAGTAATTCAGATAAGTTCATGTCCAATAAGGTAAAACGAATGCACCTTGGTCGGTTTGATTTGTTAGAAATATAACCCCATCTCACCTCCTCCCTCGTTATTCTTACCTCAACTAACCCCAAAACCCCCAAATGTCATCTTACTCTCTCTCCCGAGAAACTCAAGCTCTCTCCTGTTCCTTGTGTTGCTGCTTGCCAGCCACCCCTACCAGTGCTGTTGCGGTGGCTCCACCCCCTTGAAGCTCGCATCTTCTCTCTCCCCTTGGCGAAGGTGTGTTGTCTGCGGTTTGCTCGCGCTCCCTGTCTCTTCCTCCCTTCATACTGTTGTGTGTGCAACGCTATTGTCCTTGGCTATTATCGCTCCTGTTATTATCGGTGATGTTGATGCTGATGGATCATGCTCTTCGCACGCGACCCTGCTCTTGAGATCAAGTAAATGGAATCCTAATGCCTAATGCAAGCACCACCAAGGGAATGGACACCCAACATCTGTGTGTTGGGCCTTAAGGAAAACTCTACAAGACATGGTTGATAGTGGCAGACTCCCGATTTCGCCGATTGCAAAAGTCAGCAACAACAACAACTCCTTGGGCATCATGTTAACTGTGCAAGAGGCTTAGTCATTTTGCTAGTTTTATAGGTTGAGTTAGAGAGTCCCTCCCCTAGCTCCTTCATTTCCTTTCCTATCAAGTCTATGTCATTTAGGATTTTTATTTCTAATAAGCCTTGTTCATTTGTTTTCAATTAAAAAAGTAATCGCATTTTCATTTTCATTCGCCTTGCATCATTTTATTTATGCTTCTCATTCAATAATAAAAGTTAAATCACCTAACGAACTTGACTAACAATAATAATAAAAAAGAGAAAAATGAAAAAAAAATGGACATATTTTGGATTAAGAGTTGTTCCCCCTCTTCCGTCCATCATCCATAAACCATCATATCCCTTTGATGTTAAAGCTCCACAAATATCCTTCAAACCTTTCACTACCCTAAACCAATAGCTTATGTGCAAGTCTTACCACATCAAAATGCATCAATACTAGGCAAAACCAAAAAAAAAGTGACAAAGATCAAAGTGCGAAAAAATATAAAGCAAAAGAAAAAGCACAAGACAAAAAAAAAAAGGAAACTGCCAAAGGACAATAAATAAATAAAAAAAAAAAAAACAAGCGAGCAGGGGCTTGCACACAAGTTCTTCCCTTCATTCAAATCCTTCAATCCACAAACTTTAACCATGTAATCCAAATCCATGAACCTACATTCGCCCAACCAATTTAACCTTCATCTAGACTTCAAGCCTTCAACCTTTCAACTTTTTATCAACCCTAAATCCTTCAAGTATGTCCAAGCCCACTAGGTCGAAAACCCTAATGGACGGCTTAGGCGAAAGTTGGGGCACAAAAAAATAACAAAAAGAATATTAAATCAAATTGGGAACTACGAATGGTCTGATTCCACGAGGATATATAGTAATCCTTATCTCGAGGTCCGACCGCTTCAATAAAATAAAATTAGTCAAGGTCTAATAATTTGACTTTCTGGAGTTCAGGAGCATAATCTCTTTCAAGATCCCGACATAAACTCGAGTCTGAACCTAGCCTCATTAAAACCTTTTCCCACCTACATTCATTTAAGTCACAAATTTAAACCTTTTTATTTTTCAATCCAAACTCGCCATTTCCTCGAAGGACTCTTAGACAATTCCATAATTTCTGGCGACATTTAAGTTTGCCTATATCAACTTCCCAAATAAGAATCCACAGCGATAACTTTCATTCTTCAAGACAGATCAACTAGATTACAATATCTTATCAAGTATATGATAAATTCAGGACAAGCTTTCCCACAGTGGGGGCTTCCTATGTGTGGTGCTTCCTCCAATTCCAATTAAACTCCGGAAGAGTTGTAATCCGTGGACCTCATTTTTGGATCCCGATTATTTAAAAAAACAGTTTCCGAAAAATGTTCTATGTATTTCTGATCATCCTATCCACACATATCAAGATCTTCTAACCTTGCAAAACCCTAACCTTGCATTTCATACATTCTAGTCTTGCATAACCTTGACCTTGCATGACATATCATTTATTTGACTTTGCATAACCTTAATCCCTTCATTGCGTCTCATGTACCCTTACAGAGTCTAAGTTTGCATCTATCTACCAACATCTTCTTCTACAGGTAATCATATTCCTTGTAGTTAGTGTCCATCATACTAACTTTGTTTTGTAGAGTGCAACATATATAGATCAGTTATAGACTGCAGAGCGTTTAGAATTATTATCCGTCCCGACACCGTATACTTTGACTTTTAGTTTCTTGAACCTCAATGAAAGTGGGGGTTTCTAAAGACACATAATTGTGTCTCCCCATTTAAGCATCCGATGATGAAACATACTGTGGTCTTTATGATGTGTAACTTAATTTCGATCACCACACTACACGAAATAAGTTGGGGTTTTATAAATTTAAGGACTTGGAATACTCACAAGTTATTAAATTTATTGGCTTTAGATTAAGTTGGAACACTCACAACTTGAAACTAAAGGTTGTTTATGGCTTTATGAGAACACTCAATCACAAAACATAAACTAGTAATTAACACTCACAAGTCGCAAATAACAATATACCTTAATCTTCGTCTGCCTTTTATTGATATGAACGTGCTCTTTATATAGAGTACACTTCTCCTAATTCAACTATGATTAGCTACTTCTATCTACTAGAAAAACATAATCCTACTCTACTTTGGTTTAGAACATAAAATATAAACTCATCCTATAATTATTATTATTCCTATTCCTAATAGAACTTTGATAAATAATCCCCATGCTCATGCTATGACGGTGCTTCCAGTAGTTACGCACGAAATGCAACATCGACCTTGCTCCATTCCTGGCCCATGGATTCTAAACAATCCAGCCCCACGCACTTCCTCGTCCTGCTGGCACAACATTAGTTCTTTTTCTTCGAAGCTTAAATTTGCTTCCTGATCATCCCCCCTTTCTTCAAAAGGAATTGACCTCAATTCTTGTATTTGCGTGTCATCTAAGTAAGGACTCAAATCCCCCACATTGAAGGTGTTAGACACGCCATAGTCAGCACTAATGTCGAGCTTATATGCATTGTCTCCTATTTTTTCCACAATGCGAAAAGGTCCATCAGCCCTCGGCATTAACTTATGCTTACGCTGATTTGGAAATCATTCTTTGCGTAGGTGAACCCAAACTAAATCACCCTTCTCGAAGAGTCGTGGTTTTCGTCCCTTGTTGGCGTGTTGCTTATACATGTTATTCACCTGTTCAATGCGCTTCTTCACTTGCTTGTGGAGCTTTACCATTGTCTCAGCATGTTTCTTGGCATCATCATGAATATACTCGGTTTTCGGGAAAGTAATTAAATCAATAGGAACGTATGGATTAACGCCATACACAACCGCAAAAGGAGAGGTTTGAGTTGCATAGGTTGGAGTCCTGTTATAAGCGAACTCGGCGTGACACAACTTGACATCCCAGTCTTTACCTGTCTTGTTCACTAAGCCTCGAAGTAAAGACCCTATTGTACGATTTGTTACCTCCGTTTGCCCGTCAGTTTGAGGGTGGTGTGATGTACTAAACAATAGCTTGGTACCTACTAACTTCCACAATCCCTTCCAAAAATAACTTAGAAACTTACTATCCCGATCCGACACAATAGTCCTAGGTACATGTAGACGCACAATCTCGCAAAAATAAAGATTAGCTACTCCAATTGCATCCTCGGTTTTGTGACATGCCACAAAATGTGCCATTTTGGAGAAACGATCAACCACCACCATGATTGAATCTTTACCTCTTTGTGTCCTAGGTAAAGCCACAATGAAATCCATGCTAACGTCTTCCCAAGGTCGTTCCGGAACCGGTAGTGGTGTATAAAGACCCTTGTGAAAAATACTCTTAGCCCTTTGACATGTCCCACAACGTGCTAATACGGCTCGCACATCTCCATGCATTTTTGGCCAGTAGAAATGCTCATGTAATAATTCAATAGTCTTATTAATGCCAAAATGCCCTGCCAATCCTCCCCCATGTGCCTCGCGAATGAGTAGCTCTCGTATGTTACACTTAGGAACACATAATTTATTTCCTTTAAATAGGAACCCGTCGACCAGGTTGAATTGATTGGCGATTTCATGCTGGCACTCATTATAAGACGTGCTAAAGTCCGAGTCCCCTTCATAATATTCCTTTAGAATCTCAAACCCCAACACCTTCGAATTCACCATGGCTACTAAGCTGTGTTTGCGTGAAAGTGCATCCGCGACAATATTAGTTTTACCTGCTTTATACTTGGCCACGAAATTAAAGGTTTGTAGAAATTCTACCCATTTCGCGTGTCGGGAATTCAGTTTTTGTTGGCTGTTGATATGCCGCAAGGAGTCATGATCCGAATGCAATACGAAAGCCTGTGGTTTAAGATAATGACTCCAATGATCTAGGGCTCGAACCATGGCATAAAATTCCTTGTCGTACGTCGAATAGTTCAACTTGCCACCATTTAATTTTTCACTGAAATAGGAGATTGGTTTACCTCCTTGCGTTAGAACTGCGCCAATTCCTGTCCCACTCGCGTCACATTCCACCTCAAAAGGCTTTGTGAAGTCAGGTAATGCTAATATGGGAGTGTTGCACATTTTCTCCTTCATCAACTCGAAGACTCGTTGTGCTTGTTGCGTCCACATAAATTTTCCTTGCTTCGTACACTCCGTAATAGGACTCATAATGGTGCTAAAATTTTTTATAAACCGCCTATAGAATGATGCCAACCCATGAAACGAACGTGCCTGTGTAACCGTGGTTGGTACGGGCCATGAGGCTATTGCTTCCACCTTTTTTGGGTCCACTTTGATACCTTCATGCATGACAATATATCCGAGAAATCCAATTTCCGGCTACATAAAATCACACTTCTCTAGTTTAGCGTACAGCTTCTGTTTTTGGAGTGCCTCAAATACTTGTCGGAGATGGTCCATATGCACATCCTCGTCCCGACTGTATACCAGAATATCATCCAAGTATACCACCACAAATTTACCAATGAAAGGACGAAATACTTCATTCATTAACCGCATGAATGTGCTAGGGGCGTTTGTTAACCCAAACGGCATCACCAGCCACTCGTACAAGCCATGCTTCGTTTTGAATGCGGTCTTCCATTCATCTCCTTCTCTCATGCGAATCTGATGGTAACCACTGCGGAGGTCAATTTTCGAGAATAGTTTTGAACCACTTAACTCATCTAATAAGTCATCCAATCGGGGAATAGGAAACCTGTATTTGATGGTGATATTATTGACCGCCCTACTATCAATACACATGCGCCACGTCCCGTCCTTCTTAGGTACCAATAATGTAGGTACCGCGCATGGACTCATACTTTCTTGAACGTATCCTCGCGCCATCAATTCATCAATCTGCCGTTGCATCTCCTTTGTTTCTTCTGGATTACATCGGTATGGTGGTTTGTTGGGTATAGGTGCTCCTGGTATCAAATCTATTTGATGTTCAATCCCCCTGATTGGTGGTAATCCTTGCGGTAAATCGTCGGGAAACACATCCTGAAATTCCTGCAATAATTCCCTCAACTTACGATTTGTAATGCCCTCGGATGGTTTTACTTCCTTAGCAATGAGAACATATGCTAGTTGATTATGCTGGAACTCTTTCTCAAATTGCTTCCTGTTTGCATACATTACTTGCTTGCTCTCCTTTGGGGCATTCTTTTTGTGACTTTAATGTCGCTAGGATTTAACGGGAGTAAGATCCTTGTCTTTCCATCGTGTGTGACCTTGTAAGTGTTAGCCTCCCCATCGTGAATTGTCTTTCGGTCAAACTGCCACGGTCGGCCAAGTAATATGTCACAGGCGTCCATAGGTACGATGTCGCATAGAACTTTGTCTTGGTGTTTACCAATTGTGAAGCTGACCAACGCTTGTTTCCTCACCGATACTTCGTTGTCCTCATCCAACCACTTAAGCTTGTAGGGTTCGGATGTCTGGTAGTGGCCAATTGGAGTTTGTTAACAAGGTTCGCAGCCACTACGTTGGCGCAACTTCCCCCATCCACGATTAATTTGCAGGTGGATTTACTTACTTTACACCGAGTGTGGAAGATAGTTTCGCTTGCGTCTCGTCCACTGACTTTGAATGCAACACCCTTCGTAGGACCAAGTTATTGTGCTCCCCCTCTTCCTCCTCGTCACTACTTTCGGGCCTACACTCCTGATCACTATCCGCATCATTCTTACCATCGTCTCTGAAGCTTTCAATTTCGCGCACATCCCTTAATGTCAAGACACGAGATGTTGGACACTCTCGCTTGTAATGCCCATACCCTTTGCATTTAAAACACTGTACCTTGGGCGTGCCATCCGCCAAGGTGGCTTCCTGCTTCCCTTTGTCTTTCTCCGTAGTGGCAGGTGTCTTACCCTCGCCTTTGCTCGTGCCCATGGTCACTGGTGGTGGTACTTGCCTGGCTGGCGCAGAGAACGCCTTTGGATAGGTCTTATATGTACCCCTTTTGTTTTGCGACTCTCCCATCGTGGCGAGTTTGCATAGTTCATGAAAGGAGAGGATAGGTTGCAGCTCAACTTTGTCACGAATGTCACCATTTAATCCCCCTAGGAACCGAGCTATAGTCTGCTCTTCTCTCTCTTCAATGTCGCATAAGATTGACATTTTTCGAACTCCTCGACATATTGCGCGATGGTTTTGGTGCCCTGCTTCAAGGTCGCGAGTTGTACGTATAGGGACTGCTGATAATTATGTGGTACGAACCTCTGTCGTAGTACCTTTTCTAATTTTTCCCATGTTTCGATTTTCTTCTTGCCTCCCTTATCGCGCTGTTTCTTTAAATTGGTGTACCACAGGGCTGCATACTTGGTTAGTTTTGCCACTGCGATCTTGAACTGCTTCTCGGTACTGGTTCCCTTATATTCGAAGAACCGTTCTAATGCCGACTCCCATTCAAGATAGACTTCGGGGTTTCCTTGGCCATCGTACTCAGTTACTTCGAATCGAAGTCCCCGATCGTCATCCGTTTTGTCATTCTTGTTGCCTTTGGACTCGTTGTTAATGACCTTGAGTGTTAGCTGCGTAACCATCTCTTGCAATGCTGCTGTTTGTTGTATTAGGGCCTCAATCATTGGGTCTCGTTGAATGAGCTGATTATTGTCGTTGTTATCTCCCATGGTTGTCGCTTGAACCTTGAGCTCTTGATACCACTTGATGTGTAACTTAATTTCGATCACCACACTACACGAAATAAGTTGGGGTTTTATAAATTTAAGGACTTGGAATACTCACAAGTTATTAAATTTATTGTCTTTAGATTAAGTTGGAACACTCACAACTTGAAACTAAAGGTTGTTTATGGCTTTATGAGAACACTCAATCACAAAACATAAACTAGTAATTAATACTCACAAGTCGCAAATAACAATATACCTTAATCTTAGTCTGCCTTTTATTGATATGAACGTGCTCTTTATATAGTGTACACTTCTCCTAATTCAACTATGATTAGCTACTTCTATCTACTAGAAAAACATAATCCTACTCTACTTTGGTTTAGAACATAAAATATAAACTCATCCTATAATTATTATTATTCCTATTCCTAATAGAACTTTGATAAATAATCCCATGCTCATGCTATGACGGTGCTTCCAGTAGTTACGCACGAAATGCAACATCGACCTTGCTCCATTCCTGGCCCATGGATTCTAAACAATCCAGCCCCACGCACTTCCTCGTCCTGCTGGCACAACATTAGTTCTTTTTCTTCGAAGCTTAAATTTGCTTCCTGATCACTTTATTCGTCCGACCCAATGGCGGAGCAGTCTAAAATGCCACTCAAAAACAATTTAGAGAGCTGTTTAAGTCCTATACTAAAGTCCAATTAATTATTGGTGATAGTTAATTTTATTTTGAGCCCAATCCTTTGAAAAGTCCAGTTAATTGTTTAATAATAATTAATTATTTTATTTAAATAAAATAAATATTTTGAAACGATATTTTTTTATATAGTTAAAATTATATTTTATCCAGTATAATCAGATTGTTAAAGGATCAAAGAAAATATTTTAAAACGCGTTTTAATAAAGGTGGCAAAGACACGTGAGGAGCCAGGTCAGTGCGCCTATCGCATGTGTGTATATTTAGGCACAGCTTCGTCCACTTGTGTCAGGTGCAATAATCTGCACCTGACACGTGGATTTCTGACTCGTACAGAGGCTTGCATCGAGTGCAATTCTCTACTCGAGACGTGACTTTTCTTTCTTATCTTTTTCAAAACGCGTACGACGTGTACACTTTTTACTAGGCATGCCGCGTCATGCGCGTGACACTTCAGCCTGTGCCAGACGTAGTGAGCGCGTGAGGTGCAATATCGTTTTCCCTATAAATAGGCATGATTTTCGTACAAATTTAAGTAGGGGTTTTTCGCATTAACACACTTCGAACTCGACGAATATATTACGAACCTCTCTACGAATTATAAAATTTTCCTACAAGACTCATACTTTCAAACACAAATACATTCAAATCTATATAATTTTAGACATTCAGATTTTCAGGCTTTACGATTTCTCATCCTGAAGGTTGTCAATCTCGTAGACCCAAGCCACGATATAATCCTAAGGGTCCTTAAATAAGTTCTCTATTTTTATATTGAAATTACTAACTTTTATTTTATGTTATAGATCTCTAATATAAAAATCGTGCTTGTGTACATTCTAATCCCTTTTTTATACTTCATTTTATATTCTTATTATTATTATTCATATCTATGCATATTATCTGTTTGCCTGATTGTTCTATGTATGTTTTATTGTTTTTATCACCCACATGTTATTTTTGTTAATCGAATCCCTAAAGAACTATTCTAATATTAATCAGATTAATTTGGACAACCTGCTAGGTTCCCTATAAATTGATTGCATAATAACATATAACTCATAAATAGTCTTTTTATGTGTTTCTTGAACCAACCTAGACTAATAATTTTTCGGGTGCTTAAAACGTTATTTGGATATTGCTTACACATTTACATATAAATCGATATTTAGTAGAAGCCAGTAATGGACAACATGGTTCCTAACTGTATTGTACCATCACCCCCCGAACTCAATCTTTGGTTCATTTTGACCATCTATGGAGTCTAGACAGCGAAATCTACATTTGGTAGGTCCCTAATTTATCTCAACAGTTTTCCAATATCCAATTAGGTTTATAAATCTTCCTTTAAAGACTTCTTGGCGACTTCAAAACGTTTTCAATACAAAAACCTTTACAGTGGGATAGTCAAATACCAATATGCGCTCATCCCGCGTAGGCAAAATAAAAACACACCTACATTTAGTATCTCAGCAATCTTATTTTCATTTTGACAAAACTGAAGTTGAATCAAACCTTTTTCCACATTTTCTTTTATAAAGTGATGTCTGATATGTATATGCTTAACTCTTGAATTATGCACTAGATCTTTTGAAATAATAATAGCACTTGTATTATCATAATAAGTAGGAATACAATTAAAGTTTAGTCCATAGTCACAACGTTGTTGTTTTATCTAAAGCATTTGAGAGCAATATATACAGCATCAGCTACATATTCCACTTTAACAGTGGATAAAGCAATTGAGTTTTGTTTCTTGGTGATCCAAGAAACTAAGAAATCGAACTATACTCAAGGTAATTTTCCTATTTACAAGATCTCCAGCATAGTCAACATCAACATATTCTCTTAACTCAAATGTGTCACTTCTTGGATAGAAAAGTCAAAGATCATTTGTTCCTTTGAGATATCTAAGAATTCTCTTTACTACTGTTAGATGAGACTCCTTAGAATTTGCTTGAATTCTAGCACACAAACCAACATTTTAAGTTATGTTTAGATGACTAGCAGTTAGATGTAAAGAGAACCAATCATGCCTCTATATTTTGTTTGATCGACACTTGTTCATATGGAATCTTCATCTAATCTAGTTGAAGTTTCCATGGGAGTGTGATTAATCTTCCAAGGCCATATTTCATTAGCAGTTCCTTTTGTATTTTTGTTGGCGAATAATTATTCCTCTTTCAGTTTGCTTAATTTGTAACCCAAGAAAGAAATTTACCATCAAGCTCATTTCGAAATTACTCATAAGCTTAGAGAATTCTTTGCATACTGGCTCGTTAGTAGCCCCAAAGATAATGTCATCAATATATAATTGAACAAGAAGTATATCAGTTCCTTTCAATTTTAGAAATAAAGTTTTATCAATTTTTTCTCTTTTGAAATTGTTTTCTAAAAGGAACTTAGATAATCTCTCATACCATAACCTTGGTGCTTGCTTTAACCCATTAAGAGCCTTGTCAAGCTTGTAGACATGGTTCGAGAAATCATTATTTTCAAATTCAGGGGGTTGTTCAACATATACATCTTCATTCAAATAGTCATTGAGGAATGCTCAATTGACATCCATTTGATACAACTTAAATCTCATATATGCAGCAAATGCAATTACTATTATAACGACCTCAAGTCTAGCAACAAGAGAAAAGGTTTCTTCACGGTCAATTCCTTCTTGTTGATTCTAAACTTTTACTACAAGTCTATATTTTTTCCTTACAATATTTCATACTCATCTAGTTTGTTTCTAAACACCCATTATAATCCTCTCACTTTTTGTTGTTTAGAATATGGAAGTAAATGACATACCTTGTTTTTCTTTAACTCGTTTAAGTCATCTTGCATAGCAGTATTCTAATCAGAATTAGTTAAAGCTTCTTTATGATTTCTTGGTTCCATCATTGATAGGAACGCAAGAAATGCACAAAAATTCCTTAACTGAGATCTAGTTTGCGTACCTTTGGATATATCATTTATTATGAGTTCCAGTGGATGTAATTTTTGTTGTCTCCAGAGTTTTAGTTGAAATTCTCTTACAGGAACATGTTGTTCCTCTTGAATTTCTTGAGAAGATGATGCGCCTTGGTCATTTGTTCCTCTTTTAGCCATTGTTGAATCAGTTCCTTCAACATTTTCGTTTTTACTAGGAACAGGAATAATTCCATCATCTTGAGGAAAAGGAACAGCATTGTTAAGAAGATTTTCTTCTTCTTCGTTCCTTTCCTCTTTCATTCCTTCTTCATCCTCAATTGAATTTGCATCTATTTCATTTAGTCGATCCAAGCCTATTTCAAAATCATCAACCTGCTTGCTTGGATTAAAATTTTCAAATTCATCAAAGATAATATGTACACTTTCTTCAACACATTGTAAACTCTATATGCCTTGCTGGGTCAGGAATATCCTAGAAATATTCCTTCATCGCTCCTTCCATCAAATTTCTTAAAAGATTATCTTTCCCATTATTATGAACAAAACATTTACAACCAAATGTTCTGAAATATGCAATATTGGATTCTTACCAAAATAAAGTTTGTAAGGAGTTTTATTAATGATAGGTCTCATCATGTCACGAATCATTATGTGACAAGCAGTATTAACAGCCTCGACCTAAAAGTGCCTTGGACGTTCACTATCTATTAACATAGTCCTAGCAATTTCCTCCAAAGTAGACCTAGTTATTGGATAGGGTAGCCTAATGGCTAAAGGGTTAGGGTTAAATTTAAAGGGCTTTTATTAGACAGGATTTTATTGGATAAGGTCATTATTAGACAAGGCTATTATAAGGCCAATAAAGAAACCCAATAATTTTGAAAAATAAAATAGGTTTTGTAAAAACAATTAGATATTCAGATTCACATTCATTTAAACTCACTTTTGGCTCTCTTTTGTTCCTTGTTTTTCTTGCTCTTTTGTCGGCCCACCCATTATCGACCCGCTATCGGCCCACTATCCATTTGGCGAGACTCGCTAACGGCACTTTATGAGGCGACCCTCTTATGACCCGACCCACTTAATTCCGACCCGCATTGACCCTGACCCTGACCCGACCCGCCTAATAACCAACTCTACTCTGAAGTCCTATTTTTCCTTTCTACAACACCTTTTTTTATTGTGATGTCCTACGTGCAGAAAAACTGTGATTTATGCCATTATATCTACTAAAGTCATCAAACTTATAATTTTTAAACTCTTTACCATGATCAGATCTAATATGCATTAATTTGTGAGCACTCAAATTTTGAACTCTCTATGCAAGGACAAGGAACTCATTATAAGTCTCATCCTTACTAGAAAGAAAAAAAACCCAAGTGTATGTTGAGTAGTCATCAACAATAACTAGCACATACCTCTTACCACTTCTGCTTTGAATCATCATAGAGCCACACAAATCGATGTGAATTAATTCTAATGGATTTGTGGTGCTCACAACAATTTTAGATCTGAAAGAGAATCTAATGTGTTTTTCCTTTGGCACACGCATCACAAACTTGATCAATGTGAAATTATATAGATGGTAATCTCAAAACAAGATCTTTTGATCGAAGTAATCTTGCATGACCAAAGTGTTTATGCCATAAGAGATGATCATCCTTAATAACATTAAGGTATGTCAAGTTATTTTTAGGAACAAGATTAAGATCTACAATATATGTGTTTCTTTTCCTTGTTCCTTCCAAGACAACATTCTTAGAGTTATTGTTAACGATCAAGCATATTTTCACTATTAAATTTAACTACATTTTCCTTGTCGCGGAATTGGGAAATACTTAAGAGATTATGCTTTAAACCTTCAACTAAAAAAACATTATTAATGGAATGTGATGGTGACTTACCAACTTTACCCATGGCAATTATGTTACCTTTCTTGTTGTCATCGAATGTCACACTTCCACCTTTGTAGGTTGAGAGTGAGAGAAATTAGATTTGTCTCTTTTCATATGCTTATAACAACTACTATCAAGATATCAAGTGTTGTTCCCCCACCTCCAACCTGCAAAAATCAACTAGTTGTTAGTTGTAGGAACCCCTTCTTTCTTGGATTCTTGTTCTTGACTAGCATTAGTTTTTGTAACCCATTTCATGTTGCTTAATTTCACATTCTTGTCAATCATACTAGTTCTTAGTTGACATTGAGTTATATAATGACCTATCTTTCCATAGTCTATAAAAATTTTGTCACTAGGTAGGTCAACATATTTCTCAGGCTTGTTCCTTTTATGTGGTTTTTAAGCCAAAACCTTCATTTCTTTTAGTTTGTGGTCCCTCAATCCACTTAGGAACATCTATCATTTTGCCTTTTTTCCTTGCAATTGCAAGTTTCTTCTTGAGATTATAGATATGTTACTTTAAAACAATTTTATCTTTATTCAAGTTTTGAATCTTAGATATGTAACCTTTCAAAGGGGTTGATCTTATATCAAAAGAACATAGAACAGGGACAAATTCTTTTAGATGAGAGATTTCGAAATTAATTAGATAATTCTAAATTTTAACACTATCATATAGTTCTTTAAGTTCTTATCAAATAAATCAAAGAACCTACTTTCAACATTCGTTCTCATTTTTCTTAAGTCATTCTATTATGTTCTTTACAAACTTTAACAGCTTTTTCAGTTTGTTCACGCTTTTCACGTTCATCTCTACATTCAAGAATTGCATCATAAATTTCAGTCCTAGTTTTTCCATCTAATTTTGATTCAAGTATATCTTGGTTTACTTCAACATTTTATTCATCTCCCTTTATGTCGGTGTTTTTCATGAGGCAAACATTTGCAGTTTCTTCATTTTGTTGTTCCTCTTCTTCTTCAGTCTCTGAATCTCCCCAAGTTGCTATCATAGTTGTTATCCTAGTATGAACACTAGACTAACTACAAGAGGGGGGGTGAATTGTAGTTGAGGAGAAATTTTCAACTTTGTAATGCGGAATCAAAACAAACTCGAAATTAGAAAGAGAGAAGCACACGAGATTTTTACAAGGAAAACTTCCTAGGCCCAATAGGAAGAAAAACCTTGACCACGAGGGATTTTGACTCAAACTCTCTTTAATATACTAGGCCAAAAGACTCTCTTTTGTACAACCTAATATTGGACCTTCTCTGTTCCTCTAGGAACTTATTCCCCAGTCACCTTGTTCCCCCTGAACACGTGACTTTTCTCTCTTGACTTCACTCGAAGTCTTCTCTCTTCTCTTTCTCTTTCTCTTTCTCTTGAATACAAGAATATTCTCTTAATTTTCTCTCACCCACACACTTTGAATATTACAATAATGAGTATGTTGAATGAAGAAGAAATTGTAGGAAAAAATTTCTAAGTAATGATAGACTTTTTTCGCTTGAAAGTTCTCAAGTTTTTCTTCAAATAATTTCTTCTTATATAGCTGCTGCAAATCTTCTTTTACTGGTCATGTTGTGCTCCATGTTCTCTTCAAATTGCACAAGTGGAGTAATGAAGATCATGGCTTGATTTTGTTGCACTTCCTCCACTCTTCTTGCAATGGAAAATAAACTTCCCACTACTTTCTGTTAGTGGTCTAATCTTCCAGCAAGTAATGCGCAGGTGGAGGAGTTAGTTGGAGAGCTTTAAGGATTTAGTTCCACTTTGTATGCCACACCATTGGAGTTTGTTGGAGATATTCAAGGATCATCTCCATGCTTTTCTCCGCGCTACTTTCATTTGTTTTTCAAACAATTGCAACAGCACAAAATATCTAATAACTTAAAGAATCTTTTATTCAAAGATTCTAAGTTATTAGAATATTAAACATACCTTATAATAAAGATTCAAAGTGTATAAATTAAATATCTTGACTTAGATTAAATAATTAATCTTTCTCCACAAGATATAAATGCAAATTTGAACATTACATTATTTTTGGTATTTTATATTTTTCGCAAAATAAGACTATATAGTAAAATTAACCTAAGTATTTGGCATCATCAAAACATGAAATACAACAATATTCCCCCTTTTTGATGATGGCAAACATAAGGCATATAAAACAATAAAATAACTAAAGCAAAAGAATCAAGAGTTAAAGTCTTTAAAACAAAACTAACAAATAACTAAGAAAATAAATGAAACACTAAACTAACAAAAAACTAAAACTAAATTAACATAAATCAGTTTTGACAAAGAAAAATCCAAAAATCATCACCTAGAACCGAAGAGAACTAGAATTGATTTTTATGTGCCATTCTACTTTCTTCCCCCTTTTGTCATCATCAAAAACAAACAATAAGGGCCCAACAATACTCTAAGAGTGCCTCATGTACAACAATGTCAATGCGGAGTAGCTCAAACACGCATCTAATAATACTAGCCATCCTAACATTATCATGAGCATATTAAGATAAGATTAAATCACATAGTCATGAAAAAGGACCAACTGAGTTCAAGATGAAAATAAAAAAAAGGAGAAAAGAGCACAAAGTAAGAAAAGAAAAGATATAAACCAAAATATTTTATCACCGAAGAGGATGGGTGATAAAAGAGAGTAACAACTAGTCACCATTATTTTAGTACAAACCAACCAAAAGAAATTGTTTCATCAGATTAATGAGGGAAGGGGATTAGGGATTGGAGGGCTTAGAAGGCTTGGGACGAACAAGGGAAGCACCGACCACAGAATCAATCTTCTCCCGAATAGCTGATTCTCCCTTCTGCACACTTGAGAGGATATGCTCCTGCTGAAGATCAACACGGGCAACTCTTGCTTCAAGACCCTGGACTCTGTTATGAAGAAGAAATAGAGACTCCTGAATTGTATGCAGTATACCATGAAGACCAGTGGTGGAGAGAAGAGGAAAATCTACTGTCCTCGATCCTGAAGGAGCTTGATCCTCCTCAAGATCAAGATTAATATGAACTGCCCCCTGACTCTGTTCCTTGGGAGCCTTGGTCTTAGCAATTCTCTGACTCTTACGCACAGACTTAGGTCCTTCAGCACTGACCTCCTCCTCTAACTTCTGCTTTACCCCAATTTCAATCTTCCCTTTAGTTTCTGCGACCTCAAATTCTAACATCCCACCTTGTACCCTGAGAGACAGCCTGGATAAGGTCTCCTTGGTCAAATAGTTATCAGGTTCGAGATCAAAAGAGGTACTGGAAGGGAGTTTTATGTTATTCTACTTGAGGATAACAGAAACCAAATTAGCATACCCCACCTTAGTGTTGTGGGAGATATAGTAGGAAATGTGAGAAATCATTAAAGAGGAAATTTTATTTTTATGTTCTTAGCAAGGCAAAACATCAAGGAAAGGTCCATGAGGTTTGCTTGAGTCCACTTGGAAGTCCTTGGCAGAATAAAGCGCCAAACTACGTGAAACAAAAATTTGTGAAAAGGAGAGAGATCTTTCTGATCTAGGGACTGGTCAGACTCCTTACCCCCAAAGTAACTCAAAACAGTAGCGTTTGAAGCCCCATTAACATTTAACTTAGCCCGACCCTTCACATATTCCTTGTACCCCTCATTAGGTACATCAAACCATTCCCCTAAGAATTTTGCATTGAATTTAACCAATTTCCAGCGACAACACTTATGCATAAACCCTCGGTATTTTCAAACTTAGCAACAAACTCACTCATTTCACTCTCATAAAGACCTTCATCAAAACTCAAAACTTTGACCCATTTTTGAAACTTAACAAGATCAAGAAACTGATTCCACTTAATTTTCTTGCACCAGGTGAAATCGACACAAAACCCAATGATATACTTAGAGGATTATGATTTCTTACCCCTTTTCGTAGGTACCAAGATTTCTTTTTCTTGCTCTGTTTCAGCATCATCTAGATCTTCTTCTTTCTTTGGAGAAAGCACTTCATTTTCAGTCGAATTTGCTTGAGAACCCAGAGAATCTTCATTTGAGTTGGAAGATTCATTCTCGCTTTCGTTATAATCAACCAGGGGTGAAGCTTTTTCAGCCGGAAAACTTTTGGTATCTTCGGAGGTTTTTCTTTTGGGAGCCATTTAGGGTTTTAGGTGAGGAAGATGAAGATGGCAGAGTTGTGGAGAGAGAGAGTGAGAGGTGGTTTTGCAGAGGTAATGGTTTTGGGATAAATGGGTTTCGGTGCCGTGTAAATTTTGTTTTGATTTGATGTGTTTTTATTTTGGGGTTTAATTTATGGGAATTGTGAGGAGGAATTAAATGTGGCTTTTCCCTTCCTTCATTAAATCCGGTGAATGATTTTAGTTTTAAGTTTTTACATGAACGTTGGTGAAACGTTGCAAAAAAAAAAATTGTGGGGGATGAATGAAAGATGATAATAAATGGAAGAAGAAGAAAATAAAACAAAATAATATTTACGTGAAGAGAAAGAACGGAGTAGCAACTGTGAACTCATGCATGTAACATGTTCAATCTATATGTACAACAACCTTTCTATTTTTACTCAAGTATATGCATGGACAATAAGGGGAGTATTATGAAGACTAATGTGAGTCCTTTACAATGACTGTACAATGAGTGATGAAAATCACACAATGTTGCTGGCCACTTAGTGTCATCTTATAACTAAGGGTTTTATTAGAAGTAGCACACTCAATGAATTCTAATCATCCTTGGCTCTAAGCGAATTTTCTCGAATTTTTCTCTAGGAAGTTGTTTAGACAAAAAGTCAGCTATTTGATTTTATGTTGGACAAAATTCAAGTTTGACAAGACCTATTTCTACATTATCCTTAAGGAAATGATATCTAATGAGAATATGCTTGACCCATGAATGATGAACTGGATCCTTAAAGATAGAAATAGCACTAGTATTAACACATTAGATAGGAACACACTTAAACTTAATGCCAAAATCTCTTACTTGTTGCTTGATCCAAAAGGACCTGTGAACCGCATGTAGCAGCAGTCACATACTCTGCCTCTGGTGTGAATAAGGCAGCAATATTTTGCTTCTTTGAGCTCTAAGACACCAAGCTTGATCCTAGGTACATTTAAATCTTCATCTAACCTTGTTCCTCTGGAACTCATTTAGCTTCTCTTGTATAGCGTTGATCCAATCAACCTCCTTGAATGCTTCCATATGGTCCTTAGGTTCTGTGATAGACAGGAAAACGTGAAAATCACAAAAATTCTTCACTTTGGATCTCGTTTGAGTTCCCTTTTCAATATCACATATTATCAATTCTAAAGGATGATAATTTAGGTGTTTCCAAGGCTTTGGATCAAATCTTCTAGTTGCTTCTTGAGTTTCTTGTGATGGTTTATTCATATGATCTTTTCCTGGGTCACGAGTTCCTTGATCCACTAGTGGAAAAATGAAGAAGCGCTGCGCTGAAAAAGGCCCTTAGGGCTGCGCTTTTTGACAGCAGCCCTTTCAATAGCAGCCCTTCACTTTTTAAGTAGGGCTGTGCTTTTACCTAAAAAGCGCAGCCCTTCAAGTTTAGAAGGGCTGCGCTTTTTAGGTAAAAGCGTAGCCCTTCTAAGCTTGAAGGGCTGCAGCCTTCATGAGCCCTTCTTCTATGAAGGGCTGCGCTTTTTCAAAAAGCGCAACCCTTCTAAGTAAGAAGGGTTGCGCTTGTTACAAAAGCGCGGCCCTTCTAAGAAGAAGGGCTGCGCTTTATTCACAAGCGCAACCCTTCTTGCTTAGAAGAGCTGCGCTATTTGAAAAAAGCGCAGCCCTTCTTCTTTAAATTTTTTTTAAAAAAAATAAATTTTAAAAAAGACCCAGCACACCCACATCCCCTGCACACCCCATCCCACCCCCTGCACACCTAGCACACCCACCCAGACCACCCCTGCCCACCCCTGCACACCCCCCTGCCCACCCCTGCACACCCCCTGCCCACCCCTGCACACCCCCTGCCCACCCCCCTGCCCACCCCCAGCCCACCCCTGCACACCCCCTGCCCACCCCCTGCCCACCGGCCCCCTGCCACACCCCTGCCTCATCCCAGCCACACCCCTGCCACCAGCCCTGCACCCCCATCCCCAGCCCACCCAGCAGCCCCTACCACACCACCCCCACCCCCCACCCAAAACCTCCCTTCGACAAAAAACAATATTAAATGCAATAATATATGGCAAGTGGAGACAGGTAAATTAAATTCAAATATATATTTAATAATGTAAAAAGTGTACATAGAATTGATACAAACTAGTAGATTCAAGCTAAAATGTATCATAAGCAATCATCGGTAAGGTGGGACGCCAACTTATCCCGAACTTCATCTATTTCTTCTTTGGTGAAGTTCCTCGAACTTGGTGTCGAATTATTATAAACCTTGCAAAACAACCAAGGAATAAACACATATATAAGAATTCAATCATTTTACCGTAGTTAGTAGTTCTAAAAATGACATATACCTTACTGAAATTCAATCAAAACCAAATGCAAGCCTAAAAGTCTACACACTAGTTATAATATGCCTCATATAATGATGTTCAAAGACAATGTGGGGTTAAATGACTTGATAAGTACATTTTGGGAGCGAAAAGGCCAAAATAGGCCGGAAATGGCCTTTTCGTTCCCGAAATGCAACCAACAACAAATTAAAGCCTATGAATCTAAAAACTAGTTACATTATACATCATTTAATCATGTTCAAAGAAAATTTGGGGTTAAATGACTTGATAAGTACATTTTGGGAGCGAAAAGGCCAAAATAGGCCAGAAATGGCCTTTTCGTTCCCGAAATGCAACGAACAACAAATGAAAGCCTAAGAATCTACATACTAGTTATATTATGCCTCATATAATGATGTTCAAAGAGAATTTGGGGTTAAATGACTTCATAAGTATATTTTGGGAGCGAAAATGCCAAAATAGGGCGGAAATGGCCTTTTCGTTCCCAAAATGTACATACTAGTTATATTATGCCTCATATAATGATGTTCAAAGAAAATTTGGGGTTAAATGACTTGATAAGTACATTTTGGGAGCGAAAAGGCCAAAATAGGCCGGAAATGGCCTTTTCGTTCCGGAAATGTAACCAACAACAAATGAAAGCCTAAAAATCTACATACTAGTTATATTATGCCTCATATAATGATGTTCAGAGAGAATTTGGGGTTAAATGACTTGATAAGTACATTTTGGGAGTGAAAAGGCCAAAATAGGCCGGAAATGGCCTTTTCGTTCCCGAAATGCAACAAACAACAATTGGAAACCTAATAATTTACAAAATAGTTACATTATGCCTCATATAATCATGTTCAAAATGAATTTGGGGTTAAATGAATCAATAAATATGATTTGGAAGCGTAAAAGCCAAAAATAGGCAGAAACTAACATATATACTAATTAATTAATAAATACGATTTCAGTCAAGTGTATTAGCAATGTTGAAGCCTTTTGTCTCCCTGCTCAAGATGTTAGACACTTGGTTATTTTTAATTATAGCCAGAAATTCCAGCTTGCTCTTAGAGACCATCATGCTTGAGTTTACCAATAGACTTTAAGCTCATTATATTTTTGTAGAACTCGACTTCTACTTTATTTCCAACATCGGGATCTATTTTGTGTACATAAGTTTAATCTATTTCATTTAATTATATAAGTATCTACGCAAATTATAATATATATCAAAATTATTTTTGTAATTGAAAAATTGACAATGCGATGGAGGGACAACTTTAATTAGTATATTTAGGTGCAGCTGTGCTGGTACAGGTTTAATCATAGATTCGAACAATAAATTTTAACGTAATTTTTAAAAATAGCGACGGCTACACATTGAATGGACGACGATTAGGCAGTCGTTGTAAGGAAATATATGTTGCCATGGAGTTGAACTTCAACGACGGCTGGATTATACGACGACAACTTAAAGCCGTCGGTAAAATCAATGAATGCTTTAAACTGTCGTTGTATTAACGACAGCCATAAACCGTCGTTGTCATGAAGTCAACGTCGGTTTCTCGAAACGGTCGCTAATTTTCCAAAAACCGTCGTTAATATTTTCATCGACGGCCCAGTTGTCGTTGATTCCAATATTCGCGACCATCTGCACAGCGACAGCTGGGTAACGTCCGTTTGGCCGTCGCTAATTTATCAGCGACCGTTTTTACTATATCAATGACGGCTTTAAGCAGTCCTTGATCGTCTTTTCTTGTAGTGCGATAGCACACATAAAGTAGAGACAATGCAAAGAAATTAAAATAGCCAGTTATGTAGACATCATTATGAATGGTACGTATACACAAACACATACATGAAATTACACATAATCTTAATGAGATTAATGAAGTTAAATATAAGTGTAACCTTAAGGTTTTTCATATTACATTATTGTCTTAGAATCAAGCGTAATTCAATTGATAATTAAAATTATCTCCACATCCAATTACTTTCTACATGATGTTAAAAAGAAGTTAGTTCTGCTGCAACCACAATTCAAGTGAAAATAAAAAATATCTTTAGATGCAACAATAATCTACGTGATGTTCAAAAAAATGACAATAGAGATAACTAAATTCATGTGACGTTAAATACATGTCTTTAGATACAACTAACTACAGTCGATGCTAAAACAAATGGCTTTAGAGACAACTAAATTCATGTGACGCTAAATACATGGCATTAGAGACAACTAACTATAGTCGATGCTAAAACAAATGGCTTTAGAGACAGTAAATTCATGTGACGCTAAATACATGGCATTAGAGACAACTAACTACAGTCCATGCTAAAACAAATGGCTTTAGAGACAACTAAATTCATGTGACGCTAAATACATGGCATTAGAGACAACTAATTACAGTTGATGCTAAAAAAAGGCTTTAGAATCAACTAAATTCATGTGATGCTAAATACATGGCTTTAGAAACAACTAACTACAGTTGATGCTAAAACAAATGGCTTTAGAGACAACTGAATTCATGTGATGCTAAATACATGGCATTAGAGACAACTAACTACAGTTGATGCTAAAAAAAAAGGCTTTAGAATCAACTAAATTCATGTGATGCTAAATACATGGCTTTAGAAACAACTAACTACAGTTGATGCTAAAACAAATGGCTTTAGAGACAACTAAATTCATGTGACGCTAAATACATGGCATTAGAGACAACTAACTACAGTCGATGCTAAAACAAATGGCTTTAGAGACAGTAAATTCATGTGACGCTAAATACATGGCGTTAGAGACAACTAACTACAGTCCATGCTAATAAACAAATGGCTTTAGAGACAACCAAATTCATGTGACGCTAAATACATGGCATTAGAGACAACTAACTACAGTTGATGCTAAAAAAAGGCTTTAGAATCAACTAAATTCATGTGATGCTAAATACATGGCTTTAAAAACAACTAACTACAGTTGATGCTAAAACAAATGGCTTTAGAGACAACTAAATTCATGTGACGCTAAATACATGGCATTAGAGACAACTAACTACAGTTGATGCTAAAAACAAGGCTATAGAATCAACTAAATTTATGTGATCCTAAATACATGGCTTTAGAAACAACTAACTACAGTTGATGCTAAAACAAATGGCTTTAGAGACAACTAAATTCATGTGATGCTAAAAATATGGATTTAGAGACAACTAATATCCATGTGATGCTAAAAACCTGGTTTTAGAGGCAACCAACATTCATCTGATGCTGAAATGTATCTTTAGAGGCACCTGAATATACTTGACACTAAAAACCATATAATTTAGAGGCAACCATGTTTATGTGATGGTAAAAAGGGGTTTTAGAGGCAAGTCGGCCAAATGATGTGCTTCTATAGCCAATTTTTTTTGTAGTGGTAGGTTTACGCATAGAATCAAAGTGGTAGGCTTCGTTGCGTAACAAACATATTGCAATCAGTGTCCAATGATTCCTACAACAATAAAATATAGTTATTATTAATCGTAGAACAACTAATAGGTCAATTTAGTTATAAGTAAAGTGAGTTTAAGAAGCATACGATTCAATGTAAGGAAGAAAAATGATCTTATATCCAAGACGAGAACATCCTTTCAAAGAAGACTTGAGATAGTCTTTCAACTCCTTTTTGTTTCTTAAGCAACTGTCATCTCGTACTAAGCTTGGACATAACCAACCAAACATTGGAGCACTAGATGCACGCAATTCATTGTATAATAGCCTGAGAAATCATATTGATTAAAAGAAAACTTACTTATTATGGAAGTTAGTTGGATTGAAAACTACTTAATTAAGGCATATATATGTATATACTAAAGTATTACCTCATGAATGTTTGTATCATGGAAACATTCAACTCTTCCCCAAGTAAGAATTCTTTAATATCAACCTTAGAAATGAAGGTCGATGTATCCTCAAAGTAGTGGAATTGGTGGTGCGACAACTGAATCTCAATCATTGCTTCATCGTCTACATCGCTAGCGCACTCATGTAGCCAAAAGCACGGAGAAGTAAGGCCTTGCACCACCTCGATCTCCGTAATGAGTGGACACTTTGCCATAGAAACATTTACTTTCTCCACTGCATCACGTCGACCTTCCTGAGGTGAACATGTCTTCTTTCCCTTCCTGTCGGCCTTCCCCTAACCCTAGTAATTAGTTAAATTAAAAAGATATTACTGACAATCATATATATATAGGAAGTATAAAAGAAAACAATATAATATATAGTGAATATCAGCGACTACCTGGTTGTGCAATCGTACCCGGTCCCTAGGGGGTTGTGCTTGGCCATAAGCAACGAGAATGAAACTGCCATGACCATCCCCTCGAGCTAATAGCTCACATGGTGTCTCTTCTTTTAATAAAAAACACTATTCATAGTTAGTATATGAAATAACATATATATATATAGTAAGAATTTCATGCATTTAAGAACAATAGTTGTGATATTAAGTGATTACCGTGAACGCCGGAACTGGATCAGGCTGCGTAGGAACACTGCCCTGCTGGAGCACGAAAAGTCGGTAAGCCCATCTGCGCCAACATGGCGTTGAAATTCTGAGTCATCTCCGCTCTGAGCTCCTCCCGAATTTGGGCTTTCATAGCCTCCACATCTATGGAAGCTGCCGAATTGACACTGGAGGCACTGGATTTTGACGTAGAGGTGTATTGATCACCATACACCTTTCTCACCCCAAGGCGAACACCTCCTACGCCCCTCACATGTCCATATTGGTCCCGTCCTAAAGTCTCGTGTAAGGCATCAACTTGTCCTTTAGGAGTGAACTCACCAGTTGCCTCCTTTTCCTTCAAGCCAATCTACATAAGGATAAGAGAAAATGCTCGTGACCGCACAAGTTATATTATATATACCTTATCAAAAACTTATAATATGTACTTACAATGGCATTAGCTATCTGTTGTGTTCCGGGATCAGGCAAGACTCCCTGTCCCTTTGCATCAACCCCATGCATCGAACACCACCAATCGAGCACTCTATCTGGTTGCCGAGGCTGTGCAACTGTCGTCGTAGAGATAGTGCCTGTTGCCATTGTCGACCCAATCGTGGGGTAATGGCTATACATCCACGATCTCTCGCCTGCACGTACGACTGAGCACCCAGATGGTGATAGTACTTCCTAGCTTTTGCATTCGCGCTACTTTTCTCACGAGATGCCTGAAACACACAATTATAAACAAAGGTTAGGTGTTATACAATAATACTGGATCTAAGAGTTTTAAATCTTAGCAAGTAAAATATTCTTACAACAGCTTCCGGGGTTGTTTTTTGTGCAACAAATGTATGCCACTCCTCAGGTGTGATATGCCTCCATATCTGATATGGAAACTTGGAGGGCGCCTCAAATGATGTGTCCGGTGAAGCCTCAAAACCGATGTGTGTTTCTCCCCTGTATATTTTCTTCTTCTTTGTACCCACGACTTTTCGCCGCTTCGTGATCCACCCCGGCACTAACTTTGCCTTGAAGTCTCTGAATCTCTGGGCAACCGCGGATAGAAAGACATTCTTCTTGGCCTCATCATTTTCAATATTGAATTGATTCTACAAAAAACGCATTTCATAAATTAGTAAATATTACATAGTATATTTCACTAAAGTGTTAAGAAAATGTTATTGTACGCGAAGCTTACCATAGTATCTTCCCAAATCATCTTTTTCAAAGACTCGGGCACCTCTTTCCATGAGTGGAGAATGGAGAGCTTATGCATGCAAATCCCAACTTTCATGGCATAATTTTGACACCATTTTCCACAAGGTTCCCCCAAATGATCGTACTCCAAAGTCATTAGGGTGGGTTTCCCTAGTGACTTTGTAGGTTCCCTTCCTTTTCTCTTTTTCGTCGCCAAGTTCTTACTTGGCCTTTGTGCATCTTTTTCTTCACGGCGAGCCTTAACCAATTCACCCCGCTCCTTTTGGTAATCGAAAGACTCATCCTCGGTAGTGTGTTCCGCACTCGTATCCGTATGCACCTCCGCCATGTCCCTGAAATTCTACAAACATACGCATTAATAAAAAAATCAAAAATTAAAATAAAAATTGAAATTGTACAAACATACGTAGTGGGGGGAGGGGAGTGAAGGGGTGTGCAGGGAGAGGGGGCAGGGGGAGGGCAGTGTGTGCAGCAGGGGAGGGGGCAGTGGGGTGGGTGCATGGGGGTAGGGGCTGGAGGGGGGCCAGTGGGGGTAGGGGCTTGGAGGGGGCAGTGTGGGTGGGTGCAGTAAGGGTGGGCAGTGGGGAGAGGGCTGAGAAGGGGTTGTGGTGTGGGGGCAGTGTGTGCAGCAAGGGAGGGGGGATGTGTGCAGCAGGGGGAGTGGGGGGGGTGTATGGGGTGGGCAGTGGGGGAGAGGGCTGGGAAGGGGGCAGTGGGGGTGGGGGCACTGTGTGCAGCAAGGGAGGGGGCAGTGGGGGTGGGGCTGTGTGCAGCAGGGAGGAGGGGGCAATGGGGATGGGGGTGTGCAGGGTTGTGTGCAGGGGGAGGGAGGGGAGGGGAGGTGAGGGGAGGGTTGTATGCAGGGACAAGGGCAGAGAGGGGAGGGGAGGGTTGTGTGCAGGGGCAGGGGCAGGGAGGGGAGAGGAGGGTTGTGTGCAAGGGCAGGGAGGGGAGGTGGTTGTGCAGTGGGCAGGGTGCAGAGGAGGGGAGGGGTGCATGTCAGTGGGGAGGGCAGCAAACAACAAATGCAACAAACAACAAATGCCTCATATAATAAGCATGTTCAAAGAAAAATAGGCCTAAAATCAAATTTATATTTCTCGAAATGCAACAAACAACAAATGCAAGCCTATAACTCTACACAATAGTAACTTATACCTCATATAAGCATGTTCAAAGAGAATTTGGGGTTAAATGACTCAATAAGTACGATTTGGGAGCGAAAAGGCCAAAATAGGCTCGAAATGCAACTAACAATGAATGAAAGCCTACAACTATACACACTAGTTACATTATACCTCATATAAGCATGTTCAAAGAAAATTTGGGTTTAAATAACTCGATAAGTACAATTTGGGAGCGAAAAGGCCAAAATAGGCCCGAAATGGCCTTTTCGTTCCCGAAATGCAACCAACCACAAATGAAAGCCTATAACTCATAACTAGTTATAATAACCTCATATAGCATGTTTAAAGAAAATTTGGGGTTCAATGACTCGATAAGTACGATTTGGGAGCGAAAAGCCAAAATAGGCCCGAAATGGCCTTTTGTTCCAAATCAACAACAAAAATGAAAGCCTATAATCTATACACTAGTTACATTATACCTCATATAAGATGTTCAAAGAAATTTGGGGTTAAATACTCGATAAGTACGATTTGGGAGCGAAAAGGCCAAAATAGGCCCGAAAGGCCTTTTCGTTCCGAAATGCAACCAAAACAAATGAAACCTATAACTCTACACACTAGTTACATTAATATAAACATGTTAAGAAAATTTGGGTTAAATGACTCGATAAGTATATTGGGAGCGAAAAGGCCAAAATAGGCCTAAATTGACTTTTCGTTCCCGATATGCAACAAACAACAAATAAAGCGTCAACAATAGTTACAATTGGAGAAATTACACGACCTGAGTTTATATCTCATTATTTATTGAGCTTCGCTTTTTTAGGATCCTCAAGTACATGTATCCCTTCCGTGTGATCTATAGCATATAGTTCTCGACATATTCATCATCTTCCACACTAATATTAGGATAGGTAAAAGGGGGAAGGTCTCAAATGCCATATTCTTCCTCATTATCAACATCACCAATACGAGGATACTCCTTTTACCAGGTACAACAATTGACCACTTATGATCAGCAGGATCGATTACAAAAAATACTTGCTTACTTGTGATGCAATTACAAATGGCTCCTCAGTTTCCGTAGACGACTAAGGTCAACAAGATGAATCCGCAAGATCATCGTTTTTACACAACGTCGATTATCGTCAACCCACTGCAACACAAGAGGCAAATATTAAAAGTACAGTAGTCCACTCCATATTTCTTGTATTCGCCCATAATAGTTGCTTTCAGCATTACAGCGACTTATCTTTCGAGCTTGCATGTGTAGAAGCCACAAGTGAAACACCACTATTTTGTTGCGATCTTGACTTCAGATCTTGACGTTCAGTCCAAAACGTATACCCTTAATATCATAACCCTCATAAGAGCGTACAGTTCACGAGGACCAAATGCTAACCACTTGACTGTTTCAGAACACTTTCATCCAAATCATTAGTACTCGTTTATGAAACCAATCAATGAAAGTCTTGTTATGCATTTGCGTCAATGCCCTCACTCCTTTTCCAGGATTGCTAACACGTAATTCCTCCATATGTTCATGTAAATAAGGATGGACACTCGGTACGTGATGCAATACAAATAAGTGAGCTTGTTTACGCTTTTCTACGGAAGGTGTGATCAATTTTGAACCAATTGGACCCTTGCCCTCAAGTCTGCCCTCGTGTCGGGATGTCGGAAGTCCAACAGGATCAACACTAGCAAAATACTCAGCCACAAAATTACTGATCTCTTCACCCACAATCCCTTGAATTATACTACCTTCTGGTTGTGCAGGATTTCGAACTTTATCCTTCAAAGTTCCCATATATCTCTCAAAAGGATAGCACCACCTCAAAAACACTGGACCACACAGCTTAATTTCTCGAACTAGATGGACAATGAGATGGACCATAATGTCAAAGAATGCGGGTGGGAAATACATCTCAAATTTGCATAGAGTTTCAACTACTCTGGCCTGCAAGGAATCGAGGGTCGGCGGGTCTAGGACTTTGCTGCATATTGTATGAAAAAATGAACACAGTTCTGTAATGGTGTGCATCACATGCTTTGAAAGTATCCCACGAATTGCAATCGGTAAGAATACTTGCATCATGACATGACAATCGTACGATTTCATACTCGATAACTTCAACTCCCCATTTAAGGTAACAAAGCGCTTCATATTCGATGAGTAGCCAATAGGGACCTTAATGCCATACAATGACTCGCAAAAAATCTGTTTCTCTGCAAGCGACATCGTGTAGCAAGCTGGTGGCAAACAATTCTTCTCTGAATCCTCCACCTTTTTACTTTTCTGAGTTTCATCATTAACCCTTTCTTTTCCTATTTTCTTCTTCCTTCCGTCCCTTTTCTGAGCCCACAACTCTGGTCGAAGCCCCTCTTTTTCCAAGTAAAGTCGTGAGAATAGCTTCACAAACATTCTTCTCTATGTGCATGACATCCAAACAATGTCTGACCTTTAGATCTTTCCAATATGGGAGTTTCCAAAAAATGGACTGTTTTTTCCATAATCCTGTAGGTCGATCAACCTCACTAGCAGGTTTACCAAAGACTGTTTCAATGCCCTTCACCTGATTATAAACTTCAGTACCAGTTAATGGTCTATGAGCAACTTCTTCTTCAACCGTCCCATCGAATGCCTTCTTCTTAAACCGATAGGGATGGTCGCGGCTGAGGAGCCTTCGTGTGCGCATATACACATGTTTGCAGCCCTTAAGGTGTGTAGATTTCATGTCATCTAAACAAATCGGGCAAGGTTGTTTTCCTTTAGTCTTATACCCAGATAAGTTCCCATAAGCTGGATAATCGTTCATAGTACAAAAAAGCATGGCACGCAGAGTGAACATCTCATTAGCATACGCATCAAATACTAACACTCCTTCGTTCCACATCTTCTGTAAATCTTCAACAAGCGGCTGAAGGTATACATCTATGTCATTTCCAGGTTGTTTGGGCCCCGATATAAGAAGCGACACATCATGTACTTGCGTTTCATGCACAACCAAGGAGGCAAGTTGTAAACCACTAAAACTACTGGCCATGTCTATGCTGCGAGCTGAGATTGCCAAAAGGGTTCATGCCATCCGTACATAATCCAAGCCTCAGATTCCTATCCTCATTACCAAATGACTTATGCACCCTGTGATAGTTTTCCACTCAGGCGAATCAGCCGGATGCTTGAGCAGACCGTCTTTCTTCCTACGATCTGCATGCCACCTCAAATTCTTCGCATCTCCTTTAATTGAGAACATGCGCTTAAATCTAGGTATTATGGGTAGATACCACAACACCTTGGCTGGTGGTCCTTCACTACCTCCAGCTCCTTCACGCTTGTACCTCGACAATCCACAACGTGGACACTCATGTAAATGCTCATACTCATTACGATAAAGCACACAATCGTTAGGACAAGCATGTATCCGCTCGTACTCTAAACCCAAAGGACACATCAGCTTCTTCGCATAATAGTACGACTTTGGCAGTTCATTTCCTCAGGGAGCATCTCAGCTAAAACTTCCAACAACGATGTGAAACTAGAGTCCGTCCAACCAGCGTTCGACTTAATGTTGAACAGTGTTACCACCACGGAAAGTTTGGTGTACTTTGTACAACCTGGATACAACGGCTTTTCAGCAGCCTGAGACATAGACTCAAAAATACGAGGTCGTCTACACGACTGATCTTCAACCTCGTGTATCATCTCGTCTACCCGATCCCTATCTTCATAATCCAAATTCTCATCCCCTAACTCATCATCATCCTTCTTTTTTCTTCACATACATCATTCTTTACTCCAGAGCTTCCCATATACCTCCCCTGCTCACCATGCCAAACCATACTGGTATTGAGGCCTAAACCCACGGCGAAAGACATGCTCCCTAACCACATGTATACTACTAACCTTGCTCACATTTCTACAATACAACGGACAATAAAAGTCGACTGCTCCAGAGGATGTTTGATATTCTAATGCACTTCTACAGAATTCCGAGACCCCATTCACAAACTCAATCGATTCACGACTACCATACATCCAAGTACGATCCATCTCATTCAAGAAGACCACCTCTAATAATTAAACACAACATTCATTATAATGCATCAATCATTATTAAAGTACATACACTCACATATTCAAATCACACACGTATACAACAAGCTAAGATAGTGACATGTTCAATTGTATGCATGCAGTCGAAGGTCCTTATCACTCCAACCTAACCCATCCTTGGACGTCTAATCTCACTAGTGAATATATGCCAACTTTTCAATTCTAAGGAAAACCGAGCATTTCCCTACAGTTCTCCAAGTACACAATGTAGATAATTGCTTATCTACATATGTACCCGAGAACAATGTAGAGAAACGATAAGCCAAGATTTTCCTCAGAATTGAAAAGAAGACACACATTCACCACCTAAGTGAGATCAAACGTCCAAGAACAGTCCCAAACCGGGGACTATTCAAGACTTACTCCTAATGAGTAAGTCTTGAACGGGTATCTAGGCATATATGATGATGATTCAAACAACTTGTAGATTTAATATATAGTTAAATCACATTGCGTTTTCATACAATCTCATATCAATAAATTATGATATACATTATAAAAAATACATATATACATCAATAAATTATCAACTTTGTCTACATGTTAAAGTATCTAATTACCTCTTAACACCAACGACGAGCAATGAAGAGAAAAGAGATAGAATTTTGTTTGCCTTCCTTAGCCTCTTCTTCCTACAATTGACAAAACGCACATTGCACATTAATCATTTAATTCAATTAAGAAAAACAAAAGTAACTTAAAAATAAGATTAATTCATACCTATTTAACCACTCAAATGGTGGAGAAGAGAAGAGAAGAGAAGAGAAGGGTAGTGGTGATGGTGGAGGTCGCGGTTGCACGTGGTGCGTGGCGCGCAAGGTGGTGGCGGACACTGTTGGTGCGCAAGGTGGTGGTGGAGCAATGGATTTAGGTCGCGCAAAGTCCCACTATACTCGAATCGTGGTGGCAGTAGTGACGTGGGAAGCAGTGGCGTGGTGTGTGGTCGCGCAATGTGGTGGAGCAATGTGGTGGAACAGTGGTGGTCAGTGGTGGAGCAGTAAATTAGGTCGCGCAAGGTGGTGGTGATTTTTCTCACTCGTATAATTACTCTAAGGGAGGGAAAGAGGGAAATAGAATTGCTCTATATTGTACATGCGCGCACTAATTCATGAGCCAAAAAAAAAAATTAATGAAGGGTTGCGCTTGTATCAAAAAGCGCAGCCCTACATTACAGAAGGGCTGCGCTTTTTTTTACAAGCGCAGTCCTACTAAGTTAGAAGGGTGGCGCTTTTTTAAAAAGCGCATCCCTTCACTCAGTAGGGCTGCGCTTGTAGAAAAGCGCAGCCCTTCTGAGTGTGAGAAGGGCTGCGCTTTTCCTAAAAGCGCAGCCCTTCTGTTATGTAGGGTTGTGCTAATTAAAAAAAGCGCAGCCCTTCACTAGTAGGGCCGCGCTTTTAGGAAAAGCGTAGCCCTTCCTGCGCAGCCCTTCCTTTTTTCCCCTAGTGATCCTCCTGAGTTCCTCCTGTTTCCTGGCTCCTCAAGAGGATCAGGCACAGGGTTATCAGGATCAGGAACCAACTTTTTCTCTTTTCCTGTAAGGGTTAGTTCCTTATCATTTTGATTACATTTCATCAGGACGAGTTAATACAATTTCAAAGATATCATTGTGTCTCTGTTCCTGTAGGGAGTTAGTCTCATTAAAAATGACATGGACACTTTCCATGACATACATTATTCGCTTATTGTAGACACGATAAGCCTTACTACTTAAAGCATAACCTAGAGTAATAGTCTCGTCACTTTAAGCATCAAACTTTCCTAAATTGTCCTTTCCATTGTTACATACAAAATATTTACATCCAAAAAATACAAAGATAAGGAATATTGGGTTTTCTTCCTTTAATTAGCTCATAAGGAATCTTCATGGTGATTTGCCTTAGCATTATATGATTGGTGATGTAGCATGCCGTGTTCACTGCTTCAGTCCAAGAGTTTTCGGAAGATTGCTTGCAATTATAGTTGTCCTTGCCACATTCTCAAGAGACCGGTTCTTCCTTTCGACTACACCATTCTGTTGTGGTGTTCTTGGAGCTGAGAAATTATGATATAACCCTTCATTGCTACAAAATTCATCCAGATTGAAGTTTTCAAACTCCATACCATGGTCAGAACTTAAATGCTTTAATTTAAAACCACCTATCTTTTTAGCAAAGGTTAGAAGTTCATCAAACGTTTCATCCTTACTACGAAGAAAAATAACCCATGTGTATCTCGAAAAAATCATCTACTATGACTAATGCATATTTCTTACCGATTGGCTTTGGATGCATACAGGGCCACATAAGTCCTTGTGAAGAAGATCTAATGGACTTGGTGTGCTTTACCATTTTCTTGGATTTTGAATGAGGATCTCACTCGTTTGTCTTTATTAACACATGAATCACAAACATAGTGGTTTAGTGACGTAATAGTTGGTAGCCCAACCACCAAGTCCTTCCTACTTAGTTTAGGCAGAGGACAGGCTTGTATGACCACATTGTTTGTGCCACAGAAAAAGATCAGCTTCGATCTCATTTTAACATGTGAGATTATTACTAGGAACAAGGTTTAGGTTAACCATATAGGCCAGGTGTTCCCTTTCCTTGTTCCCTCAAGGAACTTGGTTCCTGTACTTTCATTGCTGACGACACAAGACTCATTAGTAAACTTCACTGTGTTTTCTTTATCACAAAACTGAGATATACTAAGTAAGCCAATTTTTAAGCCCTTGACCAAAAATACATTTTCTATGGAATGTGACTGAGATTTACCAATCTTACCAACTGCTATAATGTTTCCTGTAAGATTGTCTCCAAAGGTCACAATTCCTCCATTTAAGACTGAAAGTGAGAGAATTTTTAATCTGTCTACTATTATTTAGAACAACTGCTATCGAGGTACCACAAGTTGTACCCCCTCACTTTAGCCTGTACCATAGAAAATTAGTTAGTGATAGGAACCCAGTCTAGCTTGGGTTCCATTGTTGGACATGAGCCTTTCTTCTTTTTCCAAACATGTTTCACTAGGTACATGTTCTTCTCAATACGTTCTTCTCTGGTGGAACAGTCAGACACGATATGACCACTGTTCCCACAGTAAGAACATATTTTACTACTTGGCAGATTAACATATTTTTTCTTTTTGTTCCTCTTTGTATGATTGAAATCTAGACCACCTTTTCCTTTGTTTTGATACTTATGTATCCATGTTACATGGTCAGGTGGCTTGTTCCTTGAGGGATCCAGTTTCTTCTTTAATACCAGATTTTCTCGAAAAATATTATTAAATTCGTTTTTTAAATTTTCAGCAATATTTCTGGTATTATATGAAGAGATTGTTCCTTCAGGAACAAACAGTTTCAATTCTGCCAGTTCCAAGTTCAAAAGATAATGTTCTTTTTTGACTTTTTCAAAAACATCTTGATAAGCTCTACTCTTGTCAAAAAATCAAAGAATCTTTTTCCAGTGTCACATTTTAGTGAGTTAAGCCAATTTGAATGATTCTTAGTGATTTTCAAGGCATTAGATAATTGATCTCTTTTTGCACATACATCCTCGTAATCATCTAAGATTTCTAGCATAAGTTTTATTAATTGGCTTTTATTCAATACTGCAAGTTCCTCTTCAATGGCATTAAAACTTACCTTGGGATTAGCTGATTCCATTTTTCCTTTGACATTTGCCAGGAGACATCGATGGGTAGTTTCTTCCTCAGACTCTCCCCATGCTGCTTCTATGGCTCTCTTCATATCATTTTCCGTCAATGATCTTTGATTTTCCTTGCCCTTCTCCTTCCAAACCTGTTCCTCTAGGGAGATTAACTTTCCCAGAGATTCAAGTTCGTTTATGATGTTGGAGAAGCGAGTGAGCATATCTTGAATAGGCTCCTTTTGTTTCATGTGAAACAATTCATACTTATGCATGAGCATTTCGATCTTTGATCATTTCACTTTGCTTGTTCCTTCATGAGTAATTTGAAGGAGTTTCCACATTTGCTTTGCAGTCTTGTATCCCATGACTTGATTGTGCTCATAGGGATCAAGACCACAATGAAGTAGCTTCTTGACGATTGTGTTCTTCTCTATTTTATCGAAGTCCTCTTTGTCGAATTCGGCAAGTGGTTTAGGAATCAGCTCCCCTTTCTCGTTCTTCTTTGTGACCTCAAAGTCACAGGTTTCAATTGCCTTCCACACTTGGTAATTTTGACCTTTAATAAATATCTCCATACGATTCTTCCAGTATGGATAATGCATGCCATTAAACATGGGGTGGCGTTGAGTTGAATACCCTTCCTCAAGCTTTTCTCCTGTTGTGTTCATTGTTCCAGGTACAATATCCTCAGTGTTAGCTGATTCTAGAGGTACTAGGCTATGATACCAATTGTTATTCTAGTATGAACACTACACCAACTACAAGAGGGGGGGGGGTGAATTGTAGTTGAGGAGAAATTTTCAATTTTGTAATGCGGAATTAAAACAAACTCGAAATTAGAAAGAGACAAGCACACGATATTTTTACAAGGAAAACTCAAACTTCTCTCTTCTCTTTCTCTTTCTCTTTATCTTGAATACAAGAATATTCTCTTAATTTTCTCTCACCCACACACTATGAATATTACACTAATGAGTATGTTGAATGAAGAAATTACAGGAAAAACTTTCTAAGTAATAATAGACTTTTTTTCGCTTGAAAGTTCTCAAGTTTTTATTCAAATAATTTCTTCTTATATAGCTGCTGTAAATCTTCTTTTACTGGTCATGTTGTGCTCCATGTTCTCCTCAAATTGCACAAGTGGAATAATGGAGATCATGGCTTGATTTCACTGCACTTCCTCTACTCTTCTTGCAATGGAAAATAAACTTCCCCCTACTTTCCGTTAGTGGTATAATCTTCCAGCAAGTAATGCGCAGTTGGAGGAGTTAGTTGGAGAGCTTTAAGGATTTAGTTCCACTTTGTATGCCACACCATTGGAGTTTGTTGGAGATATTCAAGGATGCTCTCCATGCTTTTCTCCATGCTACTTTCATCTGTTTTTCAAACAATTGCAACAGCACAAAATATCTAATAACTCAAAGAATCTTTTATTCAAAGATTCTAAGTTACTAGAATATTAAACATACCATATAATAAAGATTCAAAGTGTATAAATTAAATATCTTGACTTAGATTAAATAATTAATCTTTCTCCACACGATATAAAAATGCAAATTTGAACATTACATTATTTTTGGTATTTTATATTTTTCGCAAAATAAAACTATATAGTAAAATTAACCTAAGTATTTGGCATCATCAAAACATGAAATACAACAATAGCCTTTCTAACGTTCGCTTTTGAGAAAGGTGCTTTAGATTTCTTGTTCAAAACATTCATTGCTCCTTTATTTGGTCTTGTCATTTTCCCAAAGGGGACATTCCTTGATGAAGTGATCGGTACTACCACATTTATGACAAGCATCTTTGTTAGAAAATTCTTGAGCTTTACTTTTGAAGTTCCCATTCTTCATGTTCCTTTATATCTTTCGAAATTTTTGGAACATAGTAAATACTCCATCCCTGCGTTTTTTTATCTTTCTCACTTAGAATCTTGACACTATTCATACTTAGAGATAATCTTTTTAATTTTTATCAATTTATAAGAATAAATACAATCATGTGGGGTCTTGTTTGATACATCTAGCTCAATTATTACTTTATTAATATTTAGTTTTTATAATTTTTACTAATATATTATAAAAGATATTTAAGTTTAAAGAGGTGCATTGAGAGATGCACACAAAAAATTAAGAAGGATAAAAATAAATAAAAGAATGAGTATTAATTAGTCTAGTCTAATAAAGTTTTCATATAAAGCACAATATATTTAGAATGCATGACTCCCTATTGAAAAATAATAATGAAAAAATTGAAAGAAAAAAATGTTATATGAAAAATTGCACTCACAGTTTATCAAGGCTAGGAGAGAGAGAGAGAAATATGGGAAGAGATAAGATGCTACAATTAAAACATGTCATTGCAATTTGCTATTTTGTTAATAGTTTCTTTTAAAGGTCTATGTAAATGATGAATAGTTTTTTATTGTATTTATAATTCGCTTCTCTATCTAAATACATCCTCTGCCTTCTCTCTGAACAAAACCCAACCTGACCCTAGGAACTCGCCGGAGTTCTGGCGCCGCGTAGTTTTCCAACGGGTTCTCCTACGAGTTCCATCATTTTTCATCGCCTTTTTCTTTCGTTTTCTAGACGTTTTTCCTAGTTTGAGGTCTTTCTTCTCCGTTTCGTCGTCCCCTTCATAGTTTTTCTTCGGTTTTCTTTGTTTTCTCCTAGGTTTTCGATTTTCGGGTTCGTTCTTCGTGGTGGATAAGGTCAGCTTCGGCAACCTCGCATTTCCCCCTCCTTGTCGAGTCTGGTGAGTCGTCTTCCCCCTGTCCTGTTTTTTCGTTCGTTGAGTCGATTGTGTTTTTGGATTCCCCCTCCCTTGGTTTCGGTTTGGCCTCCCCTTCCCCTAGTTGGCTTTTGTTGATGGTTTATTCGGGCTTCCCAATCCCTCCATACGTAGTATTCATGTCATTTTGGGTATCCCCTTCTCCTACCCCATCTAGTGTTAGTTGTGTCGAATTGGGCTTCCCTCCCCCATCTAGTGTTAGTTTTGTCGAATTGCGCTTCCTCTCCCTCTCCCTTATCTAGTGTTGTGTCGAATCCTTGGTTAGTTTTGAGTTAGTTTAGGCCTCCCCTACCATGTTCTCTTTTCGCGTGTGTCGGCTTCCCCTTCCTCGTTCCCCGTTTCTGTTTTTCTAGTGGGTTACGACCGAGTATTAGTTTAGTTGGTGTTTCCTCCGTGTTGTTCTAGTTATTGGTTGTGTTTGTATGAGTCTATTCGTTTTCTCACTCTGCTCGATTATTTTGTTTCTTGCTGGAGGTAGTATTTCTCTTCCAAATGTTGGGTCTGATTTGTGTGATTAGTTCGGGTCTGCGTGGCAAGTGGTTTCATGGCTATGTTGTAAGGATGTTTGTGCTTCTTTAAATCTGTTTATTTTTTTCACTTAATATAATCTATTAGATCTTTAATCTACACATTTATATATTAAAAGACATTCTTATAAAAAGGAACGATGACACGTAACACTCTGCTCAAACTTCTAATATACATGTTTATATCTCATTTAAAAATATTAACAATGTATAGTTAATAGGATCTGAATACATGACCTTAAAATGAAATGCGAGAGTTTAACCACTAATCCACTACAATTTCAATGTTTAATGTTTCAAAGTAAAACATAATAAAGTCTTATAATTATATGATTAAAGACATATACATGCCTTTTGAACTCTAACACTTTTATTAAGTAATAACATTATCTTACCTTAATTCCATTGAGATTGTTATTTTTATCTCCTAGTTCCTTAGAATTTTTTTTTTTTAAAAAAAACAACTTATCATGCAATGAAGTTCAATTTCGCACTAGATAGAACATTACGAAAAGCTAATAAAATCAATTACGAGATTCATGAATAATAATATATTTGATTATTGTAATTGACCCGGGGTATCGCTTGGGCCAAAAAACTAGTTATATTAGTAAATGTATTTAAGTTAATCAGTAAACCATGATCCAATTGGAAAGCTATAGTCATACGTCTAATCCTCCAAGCTACCAACAAACGAACTATACCATTTGATCCCTCTATCACTCATTGTATTAAAAATAATAAATGTATCACGGAGGGATTTCCTACTATTCCTATGGCAATGGTTGGTTTTGACTTTTGTTTGATACATTAAACTTCTCTACAATGACTGTCAATTTAACTCTGTGTGATGCCCAGAGATCGAGGAGGATCAAGTGCCAATCAATGGTTACTCGGCCAGTTCTTTACTATAAAATTAGTGATGAAGATGTAGTGTTAGCAAGTTTAATTGCACTATTTTCTAACTCTCTTCCCGTCATTATCTGTCACATAGACAATTTTATAGATTTTGTTTATAAAAATATATATACCTTAAATTGATGGCAAAATATCGGTTCTTCTTTCTTTTCTCTCTTTCATTACCTTCTTCCACTAGTAGAATAATTGCTTATTGCTGCGGTGATATTGCTGCGGTTTTACCCATACGCAGCAATATATCACGTAAAAGAAAATGAAAAATATAAAATAACCATATTGCTGCGGTTTCGGCAGAAAACCGCAGCAATATAGTTTCAACGAAAATTTTTTGAAATTTTTTTCACTTAACATATTGTTGCGGTTTATGGCAAAAACCGCAGCAATATATTTTTAAAAGGTATTTAAAGATCTAGGTTATTAGCACAATCACGCCTCACCCTCAATTCTCTCCCCGCACCTCACATCTCTCCCTCTTTCCCAGCGCCTCACATCACTCCTCTCTCCTCTCACATCTCTCCTCTCTCGTCTCTCCTCTCTGCGGTTTCTCACCCTCAACTGTTCGTCTCTCATCCTTGTCTGCTCACCCTCAACTCCGGCGCCTTGCTCGTTTCACATGGTGGCGAAATCTTGTCTCATTCGTTCGTGGGTTCGTTCGTGGGTTCGTTCGTGGGTTTCGTTCGTGGGTTTGCCGGTTCGTTCGTCGTTCGTCAGCTCGTTGCTCACATGCCAGACGCGTGTTCCTCATTCGTCGGCCGTTCGCACCAACTCCAGCGCATTGTTCCTCATTCGTTTGTAAATTTTCGTTCACCAGATTGTTTGGAGAAACGAGACGGGTTTAATGGGCCAGGTTTCGCATCGTTGAGAAACGAGATGGGTTTCGAATCGTCGAGAAGCATGAGTGGTTTTTGAATCGTCCTTCATCAATGGGTTTTGATTTTTCAGATCTGGTTTTGAAGGTTGAGACGCGAGCCATGATTATTCAGATCTGGTTCATTCGAGCCATTAATTTTTTTCGTTTTTTTTTTCATTTTTTTAGATCTGTTTGTAATTATTCGTTTTAGGATTTTTTTTCCTCAACAACCTTTTAATACCAAACGAGCTAAACCGATTAACAGTGGGTACATTTTGTAATTTTTTTGATTTTTTCCGTTTTTAAGATCAGCTTTTTATTTTTTGTTTTTATTATAATATTTGTAATTAATCATTAAGTTGTAATAGTTTTTTATCTTTAAATATTAATAAGATTTATGTCATTTTATCTCCAGTTTGTTTGGGAATTTGGTGGATAGTAGATGGGTTAGTGGCATGGTTTTAATCTTTCAAATTTAATTGCAAAATTCCAAAAAAAAAAAATTCACCTGGCAAGGACATAGTGCTGCGGTTTTGGGAAACAACCGCAGCAATAGGCTAAGCTATCGCTGCGGTTTCTATCCAAAACCGCAGCGATACGTTGTACGTTTTTAATAAAAAATAAATATATTGTTGCGGTTTTACCCAAAAACCGCAGCAATATGTTCATATATTGCTGCGGTTTAAAACTGCAGCAATATAATTATTACCTGTTGCTGCCCCCTTAATTGCTGCGCGCCCAAAACCGCAGCAATAGGTCGTTTTTTGACTGCAGCAATAAGCATTTATTCTACTAGTGTGCCTCCTATCAATTTCATTACTTACATGCCACTAAGTACTGTTGTTGTATTCTTCCTCTTTCTCGTTCCTGTTAACATGATTTAACTTTATTTATGCTTCCGCAAGCATCACGTGTATATAAGACTAGTATTTGATTAAGTGAACTTATGGTGTAACAACATAACTTATATGAACTTCATTAAGTTTGTAAATTGTTATATTGTTAGCATGAAGATGATGAACGTACTTGAAGTATATATTGTTCTCTTAAATTAGTTTATCGACTTACATTGATACATTCATTTATCTTACGATTTTTGCACCGGGTACCCTTGTGGTTTTTCAAAAATCATGGAGTACCCCTAATTTTTTTCTAATGCACCAGGTACCCTTATTGTTTCAATAAAATGCACGAAATGCCCTTAATGACTAACAATGTCAAGTTTCCGTTAGTCATTAGGGTTAATTAACCCCTCTAACCCTAATTAAACCCTAATTAACTAACTAAACCCTAACCTCTAACCCTACCCTAACCCCATAACTTGAAACTCTAACCCCACAACCACCACCCAACCACCACCACCTCCCCTCCCCCTCCCTTCCTCACCCCCTGCAGCAACCCTCCTCCCCCCTTGATTTGCCCAACCCACCCCCACCCCCACCCCCACCCCCGACATCATATCCCCCCTCCCCTGACAGCAACCACCACCACCCCCGTGCAATGTAGACCGAACCATCAGACCACTGCCCCCTCTAAAACTGATTTCGAAAATCATTTTCGAAAATCATTTTCGAAAACATTTCAAAAAACCATTTTCGAAAACCATTTTCGAAAACCTTTTGCGAAAACCATTTTCGAAATCATTTTTGAAAACCATTTTCGAAACCATTTTCGAAATCAGTTTTTAAAATAAAAAAAATCAATGACGAAGAAGGAGAGATAAATTAAGAACAACATCTACGAGGGTGGGGTTGGGGAGGGGGGAATTCGACGGGGGTGGGGAGGGGGAATTTCGACGGGGTGGGGGTGGGGAGGGGGAATTCGAAGGCATGGTGGGGGAGGGGTTGGGGGAGGTGGTGATTGGGTTGTTAAGGTTGGAAAGAGGTGTTAGGGTGTTAAGATTAGGGCTTAAGGGTTAGGGTTAGAGAGTTAATTAATCCTAATGACTAACGGAAACTTGACACCGTTAGTCATTAAGGACATTTCGTGCATTTTACTGAAATAATAAGGGTACCTGGTGCTTAAAAAAAAATTAGGGGTACCCCATGAATTTTGAAAAACCACATGAGTACCTCGTGAAAAAACCCTTTTTTCTTATTTAATAATAATTTGTTTTAATTAAATTAGATGTTTTTAGTTTGGAATATATTATTGGTAATTGGGATTTAGAAGTGAACGTTATCTTAAATAACTTTATTTGAATAAATGAGATTTGAAATAATAATCAAGTAAAATATGTGTACGTCAAGTATACATTGATGTGATTTTCATACACGAATTTTAGAAAGTACTATCGGTACGTTTTTCATGAAAAAATCAAAGTAACCGAACGAGTATGATTTTTGCCAAAACTGAAATAATCGAGCAGGCATGATGTGAACTCGTGTCAAGAATGAAAACTAACTAAACTGAAACTAAAATTAATTAACGATATGCGCTTAACTTCTGTGGATGAAAAGTTTCACTGATCAAGTATATTCGAAAATAAACTAAAACAAAAAGTAATTGAACTGGAACTAGAAATAACTGTCAATCTTAATTTTTTAATTACGTAATTCATTTATAAAGTCCATTACACAATCAAAATTGCAATCGATCATATATCTCTGGTAGTGAATGTATAATAACTCGATCTTAAGATTATTTGATAAGTGATAACTAATTGATAAAGAAGATATTAATATGTGAAAAATATAATTATACGAGACGTAGCCGAACGTTCAAACTTGACCGACGCAGATGAACTAAATCGGTTCGATACCCGACCCAGATGAACTAAACTTGTTCGGCACCCGACCCATGGTACCAGCGGCCATATACATGACCCATTCGGATTGAGCCCGATTCGGTGTGGTTCGACCCAAAACTCGTTTTGACACTAGTAGATAGGGACGGAAATGGATCGGTTTCGGGGGGGGGGGGCGGGTGGAACATCACCCGCATCCACCACCCGCATCCACCACCCGCAATTGTTTACTCCACCCGCATCCATCCATCCGTCATCCATCGGGTGAAACGGCTGGGTCAGGTGCTAAACGGAGGATGATATTTAGTATATTTTTAAAAGAAATTAGTGACATAATATAAAATAATTATATCAAAAATATGAAATATTATTAATTTACATGTAAATTTTAATAATTGGATAATGAGTTGGATGTTAAACGGGTGATGAAACGGGTGATGGATGAAAAAATTCTCACCCACCACCCACTTTCCATCTATTTAAAATACCGGATTAAGCCATTTCCATCCTTACTAGTGGATAATAGAAAACCGCCCCTTCAGGCTTCAGCAGCATAATCTAGTCTGCCATATTAGGGTTTATTGTCTTACAATCAAATTGGGCATTTTCTCGTCCTGTACCTCTGTCAATTTTTGTTGGAATCTAGCGATGAAAAGCAGGAATTGGAGAGACGATGGATCGCATAACCGAGAAGGAAGAGTTCCTGAAGTCAGCAACAACAAGAAGAAGAAAATGAAGAACATGCAGAGATTGGGCGGCGCAGGTCTTTCTCTTGAAGCTTTTGCCAATGCTAAATCCAGGAACAACGCCTACAATCCTGCTTTATTAAGTATGTTTCTTCTCTCTCTTCTCCTCTATCCCTGCGAAACGCAGCAATTTTTGTAATTTTAATCGTGAATCTAGAATATGGTTATTGTATAAATGCAAGGATTTTGAAGTGTATTGGTGCAAAACGTTCTTGAACTTGATGCGGCAAATTTTCAAACGAGACGATCTCATCATTTCTTCTAAAGTGTGCACCAGTTAAGACTGTCGTTTCTTCAATTTTATGATTGAGTTAGAAGAAAATGCTTTGGCTAACCTGCATATAAGAAGCTTAAAGAAACTAGGTAAAAGAAGGGGGTGTTCATGTTGAGTCTCGTGTCAATATCGTGTCCTCAAAATATATTAAGAATTACTTATGATTCGCCGTTAGTGCTTTTGTTAGCTTTGGGTAAATGATATGATGCATCATTGTACTATAGGGTCCTTTATCTTCTGTGTAAGGTGAAGGAGCTACCAGTTTAGTTTTGTACATTTTACCTTTCGACCTCAGATTATGAGGGAGTCTCTAAACAGGCATTGGGTTGATTTTATGGCATTGTGGGTTAGGTGCTTGAGCTAAAGGACACAAATCATATGCAACTTTTGCAAGTCTCATTTTACCGTCTTGCCAAAGAGAATCCTATGCTTATTTAGGTTGCGTTCTCTTCTAACAGATTAAGTTTCAGGTCCAATTAGTTTAGTTCAGATTAGTTTCAATCGGGTTCGATCAGGTCCAACAAGTTCCAATCAGGTGCAATAAATTCCAATCAAATGCAATAAGTTCCAATCAGGTCCAAATAGTCAATGATCAATAAATTTAAATCTAAATTTTAATTAAAGTACCACTATGATTATTATATAGTATTATTGTTTATTATTTTATTATTCATATTACTATTAGCTGATTATGTTATTATTAAAAAATATTATAATCATGGTCAAATAAGGTTAATTTGCAATTTGTCTTTAAATTACTAGACATAATATGTTTCTGTTACTAAATAACATTGAAAGATATAAATGTTATTAATTGATTTCCTATAATGCTTTATGAAATTAACGCAAGATTATTAGGTATATATAAGTGGTGAAAGTTGTGTATAAGCAAGCATATAAATACTAATTTTTTGTTAAAATGTTAATCATAAGAGATAATTAATAATTGCTACTTTTTTGAAGGATAAATTTTAAGAATTATTATGTCATAATAAATTTTGAGGGATAGTATTTATGTTAGGGAAAGAAAATAGGCTCTTCTTCTTTCCTTTACTTTAGTTTGGCGAGATTCGCTTGCCTCCAGAACTATTATTACCGTACGGCTACCTTGTTCCTCCTTAACTCAGCCTTCTTTAATGAACACTAGCCGAGCGGTCCTCGCCTGCACAAGAAAGCAAGCAGATTAGCTACCTCATTCTCTTATTGTGCAGGCGGGCCTGGGCGAGCGAGGTGTAGGGTTAGATTAGAGAGAAGGAGCCTTTGGCTTCGTCCAAGGAAGAATGCTTTAAGCAGTGTGATATTCGGATTGATTCAAAAATTCTAAGGGAAAACCAAACCAGACAGGCTGCAAATGTGACAAAGTCGGACAAATTTTTAGGTTTCCTCGTTAGCGAAAGAGGAATAGATGCTAACCCAGAGAAAGTGGAGGCGATTCTTAATCTACCGGAGCCCAAGTGCACCAGGGATGTCATGAGTGGAGGCGATTCTTAATCTGCCTATGCCCAAGTGCACCAGGGATGTCATTAGGCTCCTGATTGAAATGGACATCACTCAGCCTCTACCTACTGTAATTCAGGTTGAAGATGCTTGGACAATCACCTATTCGTTCTCTCTCTTTCTACTTGTTAAGATCTTCAATTCCTCTAATGTTTATGTTATTAGTCATCAATTTTTTTGTCAAATAAGGTCAATTAAGTTTGAATCAGGTCCAATAAGGTATAATAAGTTTCAATTAGGTCAATAAGTTTTAATCAAGTCCAATAAGTTCTAAACAGGTTTAATCAGGTCTTATAAGTTCAGTTTAGTGCGGTGTTATTCATGTGAAGAGAATGCACCCTTAGAGGTCAAGTGTGAGTCCATTTATTGCTAGTGTACTTAAGTTAGTAGTAGAAGAGGTGAATGAAGAAATGGGAATCCGAAATATTAATTCTTGTTATTTTTAGAACAATTGCTAGCCATACCCTTTTTGCTATTTCCTTTCATCTTTCACTGAAAAGTATAACCGAACTGAAAACATGAAACCGAAAATTGAAGAATCCCTTTCAATTTGTTTCAATGATCATGTGAAAAACTATAAACCAGGAGTCCAGGACCACAAGTTACAGAGAATTTAAAGAACATGTCTAGTAATTTCTGAATGCATTGAAGTATGTCATCATGACTCATGAGAGTGAGGGATAGAGCTTTTAGTTATGTTCAATTTTTTTCTTATTTGGTGAAGAGATGATGCATAATGCATTACAAGAGTTTAAAATAGCAGAATATGTTTTACAATGTCTAAATCTTTGCCTTATTGGAACTTTGTTGTTCTGGTTTGACGGGCTCTATTAGTGTTTTTTCTTAATGTCGTTAGTTCTGTTTATCCTTCTAGAAAGTGTGAAAAATGGAGGTAACAAAGGGGCATGAATACTGATGATAGGGGAAGAAAAATTTGGGTAGTGTAGGAGGCCATGTGGCCTTGGGAGCTATATGTTACTCACACACGGATTGAGTGTCTACTCGGATACAGCCATACAGGTGTCCAAGTGTCCGACTAGACTATTTTGTAAAAAAAAGTCAATTTTTTAGTTTAAAATGAAGTATCCAAGTAAATTGTTCGACACGACATCTCATTTTTGAGGTAAATGAAGGTGTCGGAGTAACACTGCTTGGGAGGGCTAGAGTTAGAGATAGAAATATCTATGTTATCTGGTTTTGTGATACTCTACATCTCTATTGATGAGAGCTTATTGTTGGTAATTGCATATGCTGGAAAAGGAACAATTGTGGATTGTAAATATGTGCAAGTTTGTGGTTGAGTGACAAACGTAGGCCACGAATATTTCACTTGCAATGTTGTAGACGAGTTTTCCTAGATGTGGCTAATAATGTGGAGTAAGTGTTACACCCAAACTTTTGATGATAGTTCTACATCTTTTGGTCCAAAGTGAAAGGTCAAGTTTTCATATGGATAAATGTTCGACTTTGAAGGCATACATTTTGTGCATGTGTAGTTTTGCACTGTCTGTTCCATAAAGAAAAATCAATCAGCCAAGTGTGTACTTGAGGTCGAATGAAGAGTCATACTCCATATAGCCTCTGTTGTTTGGATCAGACTCCTTGATATTCTAAAATTCATAAATGACCATGTGAGAACGTGGTAGGGATCTAATTGTGGAAAGCGGTGCAAAGAAAGCCTTTCTTGTTGTCTGTTATACTTGGTGTGCCAATATATGTGAGTTATGGTTTCTTATTTGGCTATATTGGTGATATATATGATTTGATGCATCTTTTCGTCATGTTTAGAGAAGAAGAGGGAGTTTTACAAGAATGCTAAACACGTAAACAAGTACAAAAAATTGTTGAAACAACAAAGTCAGCCAAATGATCAAGATTCAGTTGAACCTGCTGAGGTATGTACTCTTTTTTCTACTTTGAAGGCAAGCTGGGATTGGATAATAAATTAATTTGTAATAGGATACAACATAAAGTGAAAGAAGATGGGTTGTGTTGGTTGAGGGAAGGAGTTCTTACCCTTCAATAGTTCTCAACCTCCCCCAACCCCCCCCCCCCCCCCCCCCTCTTAGGCTAATAAATTACCCACAAAAAGAGGGTAATAATCCCTCATTTCTCCCTAGTCCCTTCTTCAACCACCACTACTTTACCTACTTTACTCTCGGATTCAAGGGTTTCTTGTCAATCACAATCAACTAGATGGGCACAAATTGAGTGTTTCTGGCTTTAACAAAAGGATTTTTTTTTCTTTTGTTAAAAACCACCTTATAAAACATGAAATATTATATAATTTTTTTTTGCGAGAACAAACCTTAAACAATATTTATTTTGTGAGAACAAACCTTAAACAATATTTATTTTGTGAGAACAAACCTTGTGCCGAATTACGATCACTAATCCAAGGTTCCGGCATTTACCATGTCATATACAAGGCAAGTGACTTTTTAAACCAAACAAAATCCATGACATGTCAATGTCGAAACCTTTGGATCAATGATCGGGATAAGGCATAAGGTTTTTTCTCGCAAGAAATTTTTTGTTTAAGGTTTGTTTTCAAAAAAAAAAAATTATATAAGTTGGTTTCTTACAAATTTCATGTTTTATAAGGTGGTATTTGACAAAAACTCCTTAACAAAATTGAGAGTTTGTATAAAGCTTGTCAACATTGATAAACTCAACTCCGTATTTTGCAAAATATAACAAAACAAAATTGAAGAATTATAATGTTAGTAGGATTTCTTAACAACATGCCAAACCAATGTAATGATGAAGTAAACTTCTTGCTGCTTGCTTTTTTTGTTGTTGCTGCACTATATTGCCAAATAAGCCCATAATCAAACATATAATGATATACGCTTTTAAGCTCTTACCCATAAAATATACATTTATTGCAGCTTTTTGTTTGATAATCCAGAGTTCCAGACCAAAAAAACTAAGATAATCGAAATGAATAATGAAGTAATACAGATGAAATAAGTTGAAAACATGGAATGAGTTTAAACTGCTATGCTGATCGCTTGTTGGTGAATAATTATGGGTTTCTGGTCAGATAAGCAAGGAAAACAAGAAAAACAGAAAGGGATCATACAGTTTGCAAGACTTGTATGTGAAGAAACATGAAGAACAAGAGAAAGCAAGGATGGAAAGAGAAGCCAATTACAAAGCAAAGAAGGAAGAAAAAGAAAGAGCTGAATCTCGCAGAAAGGATTTACGTGAAAAGATGTTCAAAAGGACACGTAGAGGTCAGCCTGTCATGAAATACAGAATTGAGCACCTACTGGAGACCATACAGGGTTTAGCATCATAGTATTCTGCTTTCTGATCGGCTGATATGATTTTATTTTTAATTCTTCTCTGTAACATCATCACAAGAGATGGAGCTGAGTTGATCTTAGATTCTCTTTTTCAGTTCGATAACGAGTCCCTGATCATGTAAAAGTGTGCTCCTGGTACATAGCAAATTACAGATTTGGAACAAGTTAATTTGTAATAACCTTGCTAAATACTCTCTCCGCTTTTTTTTATATTTGCTATATTGTTGCTTTCGGAATGAAGTCACTAGCTTTGACAGATTATTTTGATTCTTTTATAAGTGAAAATATCGTCATGTGTGATATTGTTAGATTTGTATCGACGTATAGATTCATAATATCAAATTTTTATAATTTTTACTTAAAAAAATCATTAAAAGAGACTGTCTAATTTTAATGTATAGTTAGACATAGTCGTTAAATAGATTAAAATATTTACTAAAAGAAATTAACCTAGTCACTATTGGGTTAATTTTTTATTAACATTAGGCTTACCATTGTCTAATTTTAATTTAAAAGTAGGCAGTTTTTCATAAGATAAACTTTTTTACTTAAACGAAGTAAGAGATATTAAAAGTTAAATAATGTTGTGCACAACAATACAACAAATAATAATAAAAAAAGGAAAGGTAGTAGTTGGTTTTACTTTCATATCCTCGAATCAATATATTATTGTCATTTGTACGATAAACATATCCATGCTCGCAGATGTAATAATTTTGTTTCACCAAAAAAAATTGCTCTTCCTTGTGGAAAATAACTCCCCGGCTACTCGATCTTTGACATGTTTGTGGAGACCTAGGAGAAATTTTCAAATCAGCAGTAGTTATGAATTATGATTGCTCGACTATTTTGGACTTTGTAGTCATCTTAGGGCATCAACCTGCAAATATAGATGAGGTGCCTATAGTCTTACATCGTTGCTTGTGGCTCAATCAAGTGCCTATAGTGAGACTTGAACCCATCATATCAAAGTTTTGAGGACAAAGTGCTTAAATGCTAGACCTATCCAAGCTTGTATTTATTGCTTTACTAGCACATGTGAAATCGCACAATCTATAAATATAATATAGATTGTCATCATGCTGTGTTGCATATAAATGTACGTTCTAAGTGTTTATTTGGCTGAAATGAGAATTCTTTTACCACAAGGATTTATAATCTGAGTGAATTTAATTCCCTTATGAAATTTTTAGGAATTAGTCTAAGTTGTTTGGTAGTCATAATGAAAGTTGTAATTCATATTTATGTAGGAATTGTGAGTGACCAAGGTGAGGGGTAGGTAAATCATTTCCTAAGTTTTGTGGGAATTTCAAATTCTCATGAATTTTCATTGCCCCCATTTTCCTCACTTTCTGTCAACCGAACAACTACTCAAATCAGAAAGTTAATCATAGGAATTTCTATTGTCTAAATTATTTGTTGTATACCAAACAACCACTAAGTACACCGATAATTTGTAATAGACTAGCCTAGAAGGGCAGGGGTATTTTAGTAATATACTATAGTTAATATGTTAGCTTGGGAAATAAGGAAAGTAGATTATAAATAGGGGAGATCAGGGAGGAAAAAGATCATGAAGAAAATATTGGAAAGTTCATTTTAGTGGTTAGCTTTGGGAGTGTGACCAAGTCACTCGAAAACTTGGCAATTATCCTTTTATTTTCTGTAATTTGCGTTTTCATGAATCAAATATCATCATCTTCTTCCTTTATTTTTCTGCCAACATACTCAGTTCATTACAAATGGTATCAGAGCTGTTCGATTCAGGGAGACCGAGGTTCTGATTTTTGAGTTTAAAAAAAAATCTGCCATGGAAGGTGAGGGAAATATAGGTCGGAACATAAAGGAGATCGGAAAAGAGTTCGCCAAAAAAATAGAGGAGATCATGAGAAGAAGTTATGAGAAACTTCAAAATGATCTAGAGAAGATAATCGATGAAGCTTTTTCTCCAATCCAACGAGAATTGAGGTTACTTATAAAGGAGATTGAGGAATAAGAAAATCAGGCAATGGTTGTAGTGGAAGAAGAACAATCAGATTTGAACTTCGTTGCCGGCGAGGAGTGCATCAACCTATGTGATGGCTTCGCTGGAAAATATATACCTACTGGTGGTGCTGGTGGTTATAGCAACGACAATAGATGTGTTTTTTGCAGCGAAAATTCTAACGGTGGAATGTATGGTGGAGTTGGAAGGAAAAAAAGAGGCTTATCTTCCCTTTATGGTGGAGCTGGAAGGAAAAAAAGAGCCCTATATCCCCAAAAAAATAGAGGAGATCATGAGAAGAAGTTATGAGAAACTTCAAAATGATCTAGAGAAGATAATTGATGAAGCTTTTTCTCGAATCCAACGAGACTTGGGGTTACTCAGAAAGGAGACTGAAGAAGAAGAAAATCAGGCAATGGTTGTAGTGGAAGAAGAGCAATCAGATTTGAACTTCGTTGCCGGCTTGGAGTGCATCAACCTATGTGATGGCTTAGCTGGAAAATATATACCTACTGGTGGTGCTGGTGGTTACAGCAGCGGCAATAGATATGTTTTTTGCAGCGAAAGTTCTAGCGGTGGAGTGTATGGTGGAGCTGGAAGGAAAAAAAGAGGCAGAGAAGATAAATGGAGTTTTTTATGTTGTGGATCTGGCGGTGGTCCTGGTGTTTTTGAAAGAGGGGGTGCTAGAGGTTGCGGGTCTGGTGGTGGACCCGGGGTCATCGTCGATAGTGCAGTCAGCGTGGATGAGAGATCTGACGCAGACTCAAGTTTTTTCGCCGGAGATAGTTCATGTGGTTTCACCGAAAGTGTTCTTGGTGGTTCTGGTTTCGTCACCGGAGGAAGGAAGAGTGGTGGAAGACGAAGGTGGCAGGTCCATGGAACAGTCGAGACGGAGCCAAAGAGTGTTGTTGATACAGAAGTGTATTGAAGAAGCTTTAGAGAAATGATTGTTGAAAGAGATGTTTTAAGGGTAATTCTGTAATTTGCCAAATTGAAGACTCACCGGAAAAATACTGTAGGAACCCACGTGTCTTAATTGGCAAATTGGAGAAAGCACCACAGGCTGTTAAGGGAGATTTTAAGCCCCTAGAGGATGATATCACTTGTAAAACATGTTGTTGGGGACCCATACTTTGTGCCAGGTCAATGCAAGCAATAAAGAAGAGATGCAGACCAACCCAATGTTTTGGGAACTGACCCAAGAAACTGGGCCTCCTCAAATCGAGCCCATTTTTCATTTCGTCACACAATGGCCTTCTTGTGAAAATGTGAAATTGGGACCTATGCTTTCAAGTTTCAACCTTTGCTCACAACCTTCATTACTCTTTTTGTTTTTCTTATCCGAGTCCAAACCCCTATACCTCACAGCCCCCATTTCATTTTAAGCCCATAATCTCCTTTCCACCTAACACCTTAACCCAAACCTCACTAAACTGAAGCAATCACACTCCTTTTCCAATACCTTCAAATACCTCCTAAATCAATACCCACTCTTATATTTTTCCACTACACTCGAGAGACATATGATCAAATTATGACTATCTTGATTCAAGGCCTCTTCATTCCACTTTTTGTTCCAAACTGCAACAATACTGCTGACGGAAAGATGACACGAATTGCAAGATTTACGACCCACCTTGAGGACAAGGTGGAAGTTTGACGGGCCGGTATTGTAATAGACTAGCCTAGAAGGGCAGGTATTAGTAATACACTCTAGTTAATATGTTAGCTTGGGAAATAAGGCAAGTAAACTATAAATAGGGGAGATTAGGGAGGAAAAAGATCATGAAGAAAATATTGGAAAGCTTATTTTAGTGGTTAGCTTTGGGAGTGTGACCAAGTCACTCGAAAACTTGGCAATTATCCTTTTATTTTAGGTAATTTGCATTTTCATCAATCAAATATCATCATCTTCTTCCTTTATTTCTCTGCCAACATACCCAGTTCATTACAGAATTACCGCATTAAGCAAATGGTCTGGAGATCAAATAGAACATGATGCTTTCACCCAAAAATGCAGATAACGACAAACAAAATGCAAGTTATAAATCTTGGAGGAGTTGTCTTGTAAAACAGAATTTAAATAATGATAACCCGTTACTAAATTACTGTTGTCATATGGAATAGTGGAAATATATTAGTTTACCGCCAAATCTAGTATGTTCTTTTTATGAAAGGAGAAAATTTTGAACTATCTGTTCTTTTACCGTAGAAATATGTTCTTTTTTTTATACCTACAAAGTATGAATTACTATTAAACATATTCCTTGATTGTGAATTATATGTAACCTTTACTTTAAAGGTACGTAATTCTTTTATTTTAATAGTACCTTCTTATACATGAATTTTTCACGACCCATGATATTTTAATATTTAGATATGTTCTTTTTACGTACAAAGTGTGCTCTTCAAATTTACATTGTATGTTCTTTTCATTACTACCTATGTGCAGGCATGTATTTATTTTGCCTATGGGGGATGAGCGCGTATTCGGCTACCTCAATGTAATGATTTATTGAAATGTTTTGAAGTCGCCAACAAGTCTTTAAAGGAAGACTCATAAACATAATTGGATATTGAAAAATCGTAGGGACAACTTAGGGACTTATCCAATGTAAATTTCCCTTTACTCCATAGATGGTCAATGAACTAAAGATTGAGTTCGAAGGTGAGTGTACGAACACGGTGAGGAACCATGTTGCCCATTGCTGACCTCTACTTAATATCTATTTATGTCAATTTTTATGCAATAAAATAACCACATCATATTTAATGCACCCTAAAAAGATATTAGTCTAGGTTGGTTCAAGAAACAGATAAAAGACTATTTTGTTTAGTGATATATTATTAGGCAACCAAATTACAGGGAGCCTATCAGGTTGTTCAGATTAATCTGCTTAGTATTAGAATAGTTTTTTTAGGTCTTGATTAGCAAATATAATATGTGAGGTGATGAAAGCATTAAATCAGGACAATCATATAACATGCATAGGCATATGGATAATAATAATATAAAATATTGTAAAGGGATCATAATGTACAAAATGCACGATTTTATATTGAGATCTACATCATAAAAGAAATCATTAGTAACTTTAACATTGATATAATAGATTATTCAAGGACCCTTATGTTTATAACGTGGCTTAGGTTTGCGAGATTGACAACATTCAGGATGAGTAATCGCGAAGTCTAAAGGAATATATGTGTGTATGTATGTCTGAAAATATGTGTGTATGTTTATAATAATAATCTAATTCGTACACATGGTACTAATAAGAGGTTTTTAATGTGTCGATAAGGCACCAAATATCACTTTTCAAATAATATTTATAAAACCTAACAAGCAATTACCAAGAACGTAGTAAAGACAAGTCAAGGGTTGATCCACATGGAAAATGGGATTAATTAAAGTCTAACAAGTCTAAATTACTTAATTGAAGGGTTTTTGGAATTATTGAAAGATTTTTGTAAAAACTACGACTAGCTACTATCAAAGGACTAGAAAATAACACGATATGAGTCAATAGGAAAAACGCTAGAGTTAAGGTTATCATTAAAGAAATTGTGAATCAAAGGCGAGAATCATTAAAACTACGACTAGCTACTATCAAAGGACTAGAAAATAACACGATATGAGTCAATAGGAAAAACGCTAGAGTTAAGATTACTAATATGGATAAAATCGAACAACGATCATTAAAGAAATTGTGAATCAAAGGCGAGAATCATGCAAGGTTTAGTTTTCCTCAAAAATACTCGAGTTCTCTCTTGAATGGTCCTTAAGAATAACCGCTTAATCAATCAACTAAATCCTCTCTCGAATGGTCTTTAGTCAATTGATTCAGAGATTCAATAAATTAGGAAAATCCCTAAGGATCCCCTTAATTTCTAACCAATATCTTTGCCTAGAAATTAAGTTGATTCATGGGGATGATAAAATAGTTCAAAATTCGATTAAGAGCATTTGAAACCAAAATACCAAAGAATAAATGTGATCAATATCTATCCTAAGGCTTCAAAACACCAAGATCAATGCATAATCATCTCTACATCATCACAATCACATTAACAATACATGTAAACCCTAATCCATACTTTCACCCTAAACCTAGATAGGAGACTACTCACTTATCGTGGATTCTAAGCAATAACACATGAAATTTATAACCAATTTAGGGCTAAACATGAACTTTGGCCATGACTTATTATGAGGGTTAAGCAAAAATAGGATATAAAGACTCAAATGGGTTGAGAAGTGGAGAATTATGCTGGAATAAAAGGCTTTTTGGCTTTTGAACTCATAATTCTAGAAAAATGAAATGCCTTAAATCATCCTTCTAGTGGCTCGGTCTTTTGCAATCTTGGAGAGCTAAAATACAAGTCACAAGTTAGGTGATCAACGGTGAGGGTTGTAAATGGGTCTTACGAGGTTTGTGGCCCTCCTTCGAGGTTCATTGCACAAGGGTAGGAACCCAGGTTGTTCCCCCTCACTTTAGCCTGTATCAAAGCAATCAGTCAGTGGTAGGAACCCAATTTGACTTTGGTTCCTCTGTTGGGCTAATATTTCTCTTAGCTTTCCAAACTTGTTTGATTAAGTGGGTATTCCTTTCAATATGTTCTTCTCTGGAGGAACAGTCAGATACTAAGTGTCCACTGTTCCCACAGTAAGAGCATATTCGGCTGCTTGGAAGATCAACATATTTTTTCATTTTGTTTTTCTTCTTGTGATTGAAACCTAGCCCAGTTCTTCCTTCATTTTTATATTTTTGTATCCAACTTACTGGATCAGGAAGAGTCGTTCTTGAAGATTCCAATTTCTCTTTAATTACAAGATATTTACTCAAAACTTTTTCATGTTCGAATTTTAACTTTTCGAACTCAGATCTTGTATTTATAGAGAAACTGGTTCCTTCAGGAACAAATAGTTTCAATTCAGCCATTTCCATATTCAAGAAGTAGTATTCATTTTTTGCATTCACTGTTTTAAACCAATTTGAATGACCTTTGGTGACTTCTAAGGCTTTTTCTAAATTTTCTTCTCTAACACAAATAGCCTTGTAGTCATCTAAGGTTTCCAAAAGTAGTTTTATTAATTGATTCTTTAAAAATTCTTTTAACTCTTCTTCTATAACATTTATGCGTACCTTGTTGTTTGACAAGTCTTCTTCATCGTCTGTTTTTGCCATGAGACATAAGTGTGCTGTCTCCTCTTCTGGTTGTTCCTGCTCCTCGTCTGAATCCGATTCTCCCCAGGCAGCTACCATGGCCCTTCTCATATCAACTTTTGAGAAAGGTTTTTGTTGTTCCTTTCCCTTCTCTTTGTACTTTCCTTTGCTCTTTTCATTTTCCCAGAGAGGGCATTCCTTTATGAAGTGATCCGGACTTCCACACTTGTGACAACTTAACTTTCCAGGCTTTTTCACGTTCTTCCCTTTGTAGTTCTTGTTGAAGAACTTTTTGAATATTTTCATAATCAGTGCTGCCTCTTCATCTTCAGTTTCTGAATCCTCTAAGTCATCGGACTTAAGAGCCAAAGCCTTAGGCCTATTAGAGTTAACCTCATGAGTTCCTAGATGGATTTCATGAGTCAACAAGGAACCGGAAAGTTGCTCGATATTGAATGTGGTGAAATCTTTAGTTTTCAGCAAGGCAGTATCCTTTGCCATCCATTTTTCATCCTGAGGAAGACTTCGTAGAACTTTATGTACTTGTTCCTCAGGAGTGATGATCTTTCCTAGAGATTCAAGCTCATTTATGATGTTGGAGAATCTTGTGAGCATTTCTTGAACAGACTCCTTAGGCTTCATTTGAAATAGCTCATATTTGTGCATGAGCATGTCAATCTTCGATCGCTTGACTTCGTTTGTTCCTTCATGAGTAACTTGAAGAAGTTCCCACATTTGCTTGGCTGACTTGCTTCCCATGATTCGATTGTGTTCATGAGGACCAAGACCACAGTGAAGAATTTTCTTTGCCAAGTTGTTCATCTCCATTTTGTCGAAGTCATCTTTATCAAATTTGGAGAGAGGCTTGGGGACGTCTTCACCTTTTTCATTTTTCTCTGTGACTTCGAAGTCACCAATCTCTATTACTCTCCAAACTTGATGGTTTTCGGCCTTGATGAAGATTTCCATACGATTCTTCCAGTATGGATAATACTTGCCATTAAACATGGGTGGACGCTGAGTTGAGTAACCTTCTTTCAATCTTTCTCCTGATGTGTTCATCGTTTCCAGGAACTAGCTCCTCAGTGTTAACTGATTTTGGAGGAACTAGGCTCTGATACCAATTATTAGTCTTGGACGAACACTTAAGCAACTACAAGAGGGATGGGGTGAATTGTAGTTGGAGATATTTTCAAACTTTTGGTGGAAATAAAAGAATGAATAAGTAAGAAAGAAATAATTGCATGAATTAAGAAAGAACTAGGAACACGAGATTTTTACAAGGAAAACTTCCTAGGCCCAATAGGAAGAAAAACCTTGACCACGAGGGATTTTGACTCAATTCTCTTAATCACTTTTAGGCCAAAAGACTCTGTTTTGTACAACCTAAACTCAGACCAACTCTGTTCCTCTAGGAACTGGTTCCCAGTCAACCTGTTCCCCCTGAACAGTTGACTTCTCCCTTGACTTCACTCGAAGTCTTTTCTCTTTCTCTCTTCTCTTTCTCTTTCTCTTTTTCTCTCAAAATGATTACTGACTTAGAATCTCTCAACCCAATCTATAATACATCAATGTCTAAGAAGAAGAAAAACCGAGTAGACTTTCACTAAGAATATTACATAAAATACTGAAAGTCTTACTAAAAGATCCGTTACAAATAACTATTTGTAAAGACCTATCTACTCGAATTCTTCTCCACGATCTTCTCCAATACTTCTCCATGTTCTTCTCCATGAACACACGTACCCTTAGCCACTTCTCCATAATCTGTCCGTTGTAACTTTTCCGTTAGCAGTTGATTTAGTTGGGTTTCCACGATCTTCTCTACGATCTCAGCCACTTCTCCATGATCTCACGCCTCACAAATAGCTAGGTTGTTATGGTTCCTAAATTCTAGGAACTACCTCAATGTTCACTTTGTTAGAGCGCGTGCTTAGGTTAATGTTTGGCGGCTCCTTGTTTGTAGGATAAACAACAATGCTGCGCACACATTTAACTAAACAAAATATTATGGAATCTTAATATATTTCATTTGTTACAACCATAAAATAAATCGGATAACACAAATAAATTATAAATAATTTTAAACTTGATTAAACACATAATCAAATCTTCATAAAGTATTTATCATTTTATTTGTGAAACCTAAAGATAATTATATAAATTAAAACTAGACAAATAAAATAAACTAAACAAAAACAAAAACACCCTAGAAAAATAGAACTAAGACATAAACAAATTACTTCTAACAAGAAAACTAAAAATCGAATTAAACTAATAATATGTAAACTTTAATTATATGTCATTATCAAAATAGTGAAATAACAACAAGTATTATTTAGTAGTCTATCGTCATCATCTATGTTTAGAAGTGCATTTGTAGAACCCGACACTCACTAGTGGAAAAAAGCCCACCGATCTGGTCAAAATCGAGCTTACCAATCCGATTATGGTTGGGATCGGATGGGCTCGCAGCAGTTGACAATAGTTAACTAATTCGTCCTAAACCAGATCAGTAAATCATTTACATATCAAGTTTTGACCCAAAACAGGAGCAGTTGACCAACCCCCAAAACCAATTTTTTTCTTTTGCTGTTAGTCTAGTAAAAACACTAGATCAACTACAAGGGGGGGGGGGGTGAATTGTAGTTGGCGAGATTTTCAAACTTTTTGCGGATAATAAGACTTGAAAGATAATGAGGATAAATAATACAAGGAAGAACACTCGAAGATCCTTTTAACAAGGTTCTCTTCCTCAATTCTTTAGGAAGAAACCTTGCTCTTTTATTTATAAAAGTTATTATAACTTATTTTAAATGAATCCTCACTCAGTTCCTCCAGGAACCAGTTCCCAGTCACCTTGTTCCCCCTGAACACGTGAGTTTCCTCACTTGACTTCACTAGAAGCCTTCTCTTTCTCTTTTCTCACTCTCGAATACAAGATTTTAGTTCTCTCAACCCACACTCTAAGAATATTACAAATGTGTATGTTAAATGAACAAGCAATAACAAGAAAAACTTTCTAAGTAATAATTGACTTGATCTCGCATGAAAGTTCTTGAGTTTTCTTTGAATAATTTCTTCCTTAAATAGGTGTTGCAATACTTCCTTGATCTGGACATGTTATGCTAATCATGCTTCTTCCTTAAATAGGTGTTGCAACCCACACCCTGGACATTATCAATCTTCGTACAAATGGTGGAGGCACCCTTGTTCATAGCATGAAGAGGCTAATCATGCTGAACATCTTGATGTGCAATTCGAGCCTCCAAAGCTTGCACCCTTGTTCCCAGTAGAGCAATTGAAGCTTTAATATCCTTGAGTATCCCATGCAGACCCAAAGTAGATAGAAGAGGAAAATGCACATCTGGAGAAGCTGTTCCTGAAGGACCTTGCTCCTCCTCCAGATCAATCATGATCCCACTCACTAGGTTCCTCCTAGGTTCAGCAAGCCTCTGGCTCTTCCTCACAGCCTACTTGACCCCAGATCCTACTACCTCTTCTCTCTTCCTCTTGCTAGCAGGTGTAACCTCCTTCTCCACCTTAACCTTTACCTCTTTAACCTCAAACCCCAACACACCCCCATTCACTTGTAAACTTAGGCGAGAGAGGGTGTCTTTGGTTAGGTTCTAGGGCAAAAGAGGATATGTAGGGCAGTTTAATCTTGCACTTTTTTAAGATTATGGTAATGAGATTACCATAACCAATGCGAATTTCGTGGGTAATGCAATGAGTAAGGTGAGTTATGATTAGGGCAGGGAGATTGATGTGAATGTTGTTGGCTAGGCAGTACATCAGAGAAAGATCAAGGAGATTCGCTTGGGTTCTTTTTGAGGTGTGAGGAACAAGAAACCGCCAAACAAGTTGGAAAAGAAATTTGTGAAAAGGACTTAGGTCTTTTTGATTCATAGACAATCAGAAGGATGGCCACCAAAAAATTTCAAAACTTTTTCATTTTTAGCCGCACCCACATTTAGTTTAGCCATCCCCTTCACATACTCATACCTAGCAACAGGTACATGGAACAACTCACTTAGTTTTTGTTCATCAAAATGAACCAGATTTCCCCCAACAACACTGATACATAAACCATTCGAATTCACAAACTTTGAACAAAATTCAGTCATCCCAGATTCATACAGCTCCTCATCAATACATAAAATTCCCGACCATTTTTTAAATTTAACTATATTAATAAATTCCACTTCACTTTCTTGCACCAAACCAAATCCACACAAAAACCAATTAAAAATTTTGAGGATTTCGACTTTTTACCTCTTTTCGCGAGAATTTGAATTTCTCTTTCTACTTCTTCTTCTTCCTCAATTTCATCTTCCAATTGCTTGGAAGAGAGTTCCAATTCCACACTTTTCTTTGCATGTAGAGGATTCTTGGCTTGAGACCTCGGTACCATTATCGCTTTCATCATATTCTACAAGAGGAATTTTCTCCTGTGGAAGAGGGATACTTTTGGTGCTTGAGCGTTTGGGTGCCATGGATTTTAGGGTTTTGAGGAGAGAGAGAGAGATACAATTTTTGGATGTGATGGTTTTGCAGAGTGAATAATAGCGCGAGTAATGATGGGATGGAGGGAAAGGTTTATGAAGGGGCTTTTATGCGTGTGAGAGGAGGGTTCATTTAATGTGGTGCTTTTCCCTTTTCTTAGACATTCAATTTTTCAAAAGGGCATGCATTTTTTTTTTCGAAAAAATGCAACGTATGAAAATAAGAAAATGAAAATTCGAGAAATAAAGAGAGAAATAAAACAAAATAAAATTATATGAAAAATAAAAGAGATAAAAAGAATGAAGAATATTTGAACTCATGCTTTTGATACCTTCTAAATAAGTTGTACAAGTACTGTATTATTCTCAGTGTACTAGTGAGGACGCTAAGGGGAATATTATGAGACTAATGTGAGTTCTCAACCTTAACCAAGGTGTATGAATAAGATTCATGAAAATTGCAGGACAGACTTAGTAATGAATATTACCTAGGGAGATAAATATAAAGGCATTTTTATATTATTCTGATCATCTCTAGTTGCAAGCGTATCTTTTCATATCGATCTCTAGAAATTGGTTTTGTCAAGATATCAGCTATTTGATTTTCAGTGGGACAAAATTTAACTTTGACTAATCCTTTTTCTACATTGTCCTTCAAAAAATGATGACGAATATGAATATGCTTGACCCTAGAATGATGTACTAGATCCTTAGAAAAACATATTGCACTAGTATTATCACATAATATAGGAACACATTTAAATTTTATGCCAAAGTCGCCTACGTGTTGTTTGATCCATAATTCCTGGGAACAACAAGCGGCTGCTGCTACATACTCGGCCTCAGCTGTTGAAAGTGCAACAGTGTTTTGTTTCTTTGAACTCCAAGAAACTAAGCTTGTTCCTAGGAACTAAGCAATTTCAGAAGTGCTTTTTCGATTTACCAAGTCTCCAGCATAGTCAGCATCAGAGTAGCTAACTAGATCAGAGATGTCACTTCGAGTATAGAACAAACAAAGATCATCACTTCCTTTCAAATACCTAAGAATTCTTTTGACTGTTGTCAAGTGTGATTCCTTAGGATTTGATTGGAATCTTGCACATAAACCAACACTAAACGAAATGTCAGGTGTACTAGCAGTTAAATAAAGTAGGGATCCAATCATACCTCTATATAATTTATGATCTACGGATTTACCACTTGGATCCTCATCCAACCTTGTTCCTGTTCCTATAGGAGTATGGTTGGTTGTTGCTTGTTCCAACCCATATTTTGTCACTAGTTCCTTCACATATTTTTGCTGATGGATCATTGTTCCTTTTTCATTTTACTTAATTTGCAAACCAAGAAAGAAGTTCAATTCTCCCATCATGCTCATCTCAAATTCAATGCTCATCTCAAATTCACTACTCATTAGATCACCAAATTCCTTACAAAGAGATTCGTTTGCAGCACCAAAAATTATATCATCTACATAAATTTGTACTACTAGAATGTATGTTCCTTTAGATCGAAGTAACATGGTCCTATCAACTTTACCTCTTATGAAATCATGTGAAAGCAAGAATTTTGAGAGTCTTTCATACCAACATCTAGGAGCTTGTTTCAACCCATAAAGAGCTTTATCAAGCTTATAGACATGGTTTGGAAGATCAGGGTTTTCAAATCCGGAAGTTTGTTCCACATAGACGTCTTCCATTAAATATCCATTTAAGAAGGTACATTTAACGCTCATTTGGTACAACCTAAACCCCATAAATGCAGCAAAGGCAATCAAAATTCTTATGGCTTCTATTCTAGCAACAGGAGCAAATGTCTCATCGAAATCAATACCTTCTTTTTGATTGTACCCTTTAGTTACAAGTCTGCTTTGTTCCTTATGACTGTTCCATGCTCATCTAGCTTGTTCCTGAAGACCCATTTCAGCCCAATTACCTTTTGGTTCTTAGGCTTGGTCTCTAGATGCCAGACCTTGTTCCTCTAGAACTCATTCAGTTCCTCTTGCATGGCATTAATCCAGTCAGACTCTAGTAGGGCATCATTGTGATCTCGAGCATCGGTCATGAATAGAAAGGTTTGGAATGTACATAAGTTCTTGAGTTGGGATCTTGTCTGAATTCCCTTCTCAATGTCGCTTATGATCGGATCCAGTGGATGGGATCTTAGGTGTTACCAGGACCTTGGTTCAAAACTCCTTGTTCATGTTCCTTCAACTTGAGGTTCTCCCGTTGTTTCAATTTCTAGTTGTATTTCTTCTACTTGTGTTCCTTCATATGCATGTTCCTCTTGAGGAATAGGATCCAGAACAGTCACTCGTTTTCAGGAATATGCTTCTTATCAGTACTTGCAAGTGTTAGTTCCTGATCAACATTGGCTGACTCTTCAGAGCGAGTCAATCCAATTTCAAAATCATTTTCATAACATGGTTCCTGCAGAGAGTTAGTTTCATCAAATATGATATGGACGCTTTCCTCAACTCACATTGTTCTCTTGTTATTGACTCTATATGCTTTACTATTGAAAGCATATCCTATAAAGACAACTTCATCACTTCTAGCATCAAATTTTCCTAGATTATCTTTGCCATTGTTGTGTACAAAACATCTACAACCAAAGACTCTAAAGTAAGAGATATTGGGCTTTCTTCCTTTGAGTAGCTCATAAGGGTCTTCAAGGTAATAGGTCTCAGCATGACCCTATTGATGATATAGCAAGCGGTGTTTATTGCCTCTGCCCAAAAGTTCTTTGGAAGATTGCTAGCTATTAGATAGCATTGTTCCTGCCATGTCCTCCATAGTACGATTTTTCCTTTCCACCACGCCATTTTGTTGTGGAGTCCAAGGAGTAGAGTAGTTGTGGTCTAGTGCTTCATTGCTGCAAAACTCATCAAACTTGGAGTTTTCAAACTCCTTACCCTGCTCAGAATGTAAATGTTTCGATTTAAAACCCCTTACCTTTTTGAATTCTTTTTACAAAGGTCACGAATTCATCAAAAGTTTCATCTTTGCTATGAAGAAAAATAACCCAAGTGTATCTTGAAAAATCATCAACCATAACTAGTACATATCTCTTACCTGATCTGCTTTGGATACGTACAGGGCCACATAAGTCCATGTGAATCAATTCAAGTGAACTTTTTGTACTTACCATCTTTTTTGGTTTGAACGAGGATCTAACATGTTTTTCTTTTGCATACGCACCACAAACATCATGATTAGAGACTTTGATTGTTGGAAGACGAATAACTAAGTCCTTACCACTTAGCTTATGGAGCAAGGATATAATTGCATGACCACACCTTATATGCCAAAGGAGTGGTTCATTATCTATCGCACTTAGACAAGTCAGATTGTTCCTAGGAACCAGGTTCAGGTCAACAACATAAGTGTTTCCCTTCCTAGTTCCTTCCAGAATTTTGGTACATGTACCTACATCACTTACTACACAACATTCATTAGTAAACTTCATATTGTTTCCCTTATCACAAAACTGAGAAATAGTAAGTTAATTATGTTTCAAACCCTCGACCAAAAATACATTATCTATGGAATGTGACTGAGATTTCCCAACCTTACCTACAGCTACTATATTACATGTAAGATTGTGTCCAAATGTCACAGTTCCTCCTTCATAGACTGAAAGTGAGAGAAATTTGGTTTTGTCTCCAGTCATGTGCTTAGAACAATCGCTATCGAGGTACCATAGGTTGTTCCCCCTCACTTTAGCTTGTATCCAGAACAATTAGTCAGTGTTAGGAACCCAGTATGACTTGGGTTCCTCTGTCGGGCTTGAGTTCCTTTTAACTTTCCACACTTGCTTAACTAAGCGAGTGTTTATTTCAATATGTTCTTCTCTGGAGGAACAGTCAGACACTAGGTGACTACTGTTCCCACAGTAAGAGTATACTCGGTTGCTTGATAGATCAACATATTTTTTCATTTTATTTTTCTTCTTATGATTGAAACCTAGTCCATTTCTTCCTTCATTTTTATACTTTTGTATCCAGCTTACTGGATCAGGAAATTTTGTTCTTGAAGATTCTAATTTCCCTTTAAGTACAAGATTTTCATTTACAACTGTATCATATTCAGGTTAAAATTTTTCGAAATATGTTCTGGTACTCTTAGGGGAACTGGTTCCTTTAGGAACAACGAGTTTCAATTTTGCCAGCTCCATATTCAGGAAGTAGTTTTCATTTTTAACCTTTTCAAAGGCTTCTTGAATACGTCGGTTTTCATCATAATTCTCAAAGAACCTTTCCTCAATACTTGCGTTTAAAGTTTTAAACCAGTTTGAATGTTCTTTGGTGACTTCCAAGGCATTCTCCATATTCTTCTCTCTAATGCATATTGCCTTGGAATCATCCAAAGTCTCTAAAAGTAGTTTTATTAATTGGCTCTTTTTAAGTTCTGATAAATTTTCTTCAATAACATTAATACATACCTTGTTGTTTAGCAAGTCCTCTTCATCATCTGTCTTTGCCATGAGACATAAATGAGCTGTTTCTTCTTCAGGTTGTTCCTGGTCCTCGTTAGAATCGGATTCCCCCCCCCCCAGGCAGGAACCATGGCCCTTCTCATTTTCGTTTTCGAGAAAGGCTTTTGCTGTTCCTTTCCTTTATCCTTGTATTTTCCTTTACCCTTGTCATTTTCCCAAAGTGGACATTCCTTAATAAAGTGATCAGGACTTCCACATTTATGGCATCTTAGCTTTGTGGGCTTTCTCGTGCTTTTCCCTTTGTAGTTCCTAATAAAGAACTTCTTGAACATTTTCATGATCAATGCTGCTTCCTCATCATCAGTTTCTGAATTATCTTGTTCTTCAGATTTAAGAGCTAAGGCTTTAGGTCTACTAGGATCAGCCTCATGAGTTCCTAGGTGCAACTCATGAATCAATAAGGAACCTACAAGTTCTTCGATATTGAATGTGGTAAAATCCTTGGTTTCTTGCAAAGCTGTGACTTTCGCCATCCATTTGTCATCTAGAGGGAGACTCCGTAGAACTTTTCAAACCTATTCCTCTGGAGTAATAGCCTTCCCTAGAGAGTCAAGCTCATTGATAATGTTGGAGAACCTAGTGAGCATATCATGAACTAACTCCTTAGGCTTCATCTGGAATAACTCATACCTGTGCATGAGCATATCTATCTTTGATCTCTTGACTTTGGTTGTTCCTTCGTGCGTAACCTGTAGAAGTTCCCACATTTGCTTGGCTGATTTGCATCCCATGATTCTTTTCTGTTCATGGGGACCAAGACCACAGTGGAGAATCTTCTTGGCTAAGTTGTTCATCTCCATCTTATCGAAGTCATCTTTATCATATTTTGAGAGAGGTTTGGGAATAGTCTCCCCTTTTTCATTTTTCTCTATGACTTCAAAGTCACCAATTTCAATCACTATCCAAACTTGATAGTTTTCAGCCTTGATGAAAATTTCTAGACGATTCTTTCGGTATGGATAGTGCTTGCCATTAAAAATAGGTGGTTCTTGAGTTGAGTAAACTTCATCCAATCTTTCTCTCGTAGTGTTCATGATTACCGGGTACTAGCTCCTCAGTTTTAACTAATTTTAGAGGAAGCGGGCTCTGATACCAATTGTTAGTCTAGTATAAACATTAGATCAACTACAAGAGGGGGGGGTGAATTGTAGTTGGAGAGATTTTCAAACTTTTTGCGGATAATTAGACTTGAAAGATAATAAGGAGAAATAATACAAGGAAGAACACTCGAAGATCCTTTTAACAAGGTTCTCTTCCTCAATACTTTAGGAAGAAACCTTGCTCTTTTATTTATAAAAGTTATTGCAACTTATTATAAATCAATCCTCACTCAGTTCCTCTAGGAAACAGTTCCTAGTCACCTTGTTTCCCCTAAACACGTGACTTTGCTCACTTGACTTCACTAGAAGCCTTCTCTTTCTCTCTTCTCTTTCTCTTTCTCTTTTCTCACTCTCGAATACAAGATTTGAGTTCTCTCAACCCACACTCTAAGAATATTACAAATGTGTATGTTAAATGAAGAAGCAATTATTACAAGAAAAACTTTCTAAGTAATAATTGACTTGATCTCGCATGAAAGCTCTTGAGTTTGCTTCGAATAATTTCTTCCTTAAATGGTTGCTGCAATACTTCCTTCATCTGGACATGTTATGCTCCATATTCTCCTAAAATGGCGCGAGTGGAGTAATTGGGACCATGGTATGATTTTCACTGCACTTCCTCCACTCTTTTTGCAATGGACATAAACTGCCTTCCACTAGCCGTTAGTGGAAGCACCTTCAGCGAGTTTGTTGGAGAGCTTCAAGGAATCAGCTCCACAATTTATGCCACGCCATGGGAGTTTGTTAGAGAGCTTCAAGTTATCATCTCCGCGCTATTTTCCAACTAATTTCATGCATAACAACAACAACAAAATAGCTACTAACTTAAAGAATCTTTTATCCAAAGATTCTTAGTTACTAGAATATTAAACATACCATATGATAAAGATTCCAAGAGTATAAGATAAATATCTTGACTTAGATTAAATAATTAATCTTTCTCACAAGATATAAATTCAAATTAGAACATTACATTATTTTTGGTTTTTTATAATTTTCGCTTAAATAAATAAATACTATATAGTAACATTAACCTACGTATTTGGCATCATCAAAATATGGAATACAACATTTGCATTTTTTCATTGTTAACCAATACGAAATAAATAGTATATATCAATACTTATTTTATTATGCATATTATGCTTAATTGAAGCATAAGCATAAATAATTAGATACATAAAAAATACTATAGGTTAGAAGATTTTCCTAACATTCAACAAGTATCTAAGGAATCACATAATGCAAAAGAAACATGCAGTGCTTGTCAAATAGGGTAACAACTAACAACCAACCCATAAAAGAAGATGCATTCCCTCCAGGTTGTGCAGCTTGCACGCGAGAAATAGTATAGTGACCATTTCTAGTGTATTTCAGCCAAAATACAAGGAAATCAGACCTAGCACAATAATGCATAACCACTTGAGCAAACACTTAAAATAAACAATATGTTACATATTATACATTCATTAAACATCCTTAAGGAATGAACTTTTGTCATCTTACCCTAACACAACCTAATGGATCATCATCCATGATATCAGTTCCAGCGCATTGTACACCACGAACTCGGGATTGAACTTTTGTCTTGCAACCTGCTAATAATGTATGAAGTAATGAAGTTTGTTTTATAGCAAATCCTTACAATATCGATAACATGGACAAGACTATAATCAATCGGGAAATATGCAGATCTATATTATTATGCTAATATATGGCAGATTTTCGTGCAAAATGTGCACCCCTTCAAATCCAAAAACTTAAGAAGGCAAAAGGACAAAAAAAGTAGTTCCTGAAGTAGAAAAATGTTTTCTTACCTCAAAGGCATCATCTAACTTCTTCAAGTATACATTTATTGTGGTCCCACTATGTAGAACATATGAAATAGTTGATTAGTTAGTTATGGCATACACTACTTATAACGACAAGCTTTCTGCCTTCTTAAATTGATGGCTTACTACAATTTCAACTTTCTGATCGATGTAGCTTTTGGCAATCCTAAAGCAAATACCAACAATGAATTTTCACAAATTAAGCAAATGGTATGAAAATAAAATACGGGCAAAAAACACAAGCAGGCTGGAATGGCTCTGTACTCGGATGCATTGATTAAAAAATAAAATCAAATGAGCAAGAGACATAGAATGCTCATTAGATATAGAAGGAACAAATCAAACCTTCTCTTATGTGACTCGGGGAATTACTGAAATTGTGATTCGGCAGGTAGCCACAAATGCATCTGTAATCCTACCCCCTCGTTACAAAGAAGTCAAAAGACGTTGATGAATCTACCCAAGAATCTCGATAGCAAAGTCTCCCAGCAAGTTCATCAATTTAAAGCTATTGTATGTCACAATACTAATTTGGTTTTTTCACCATGTACCCTTGACAAATTTTTGTTTACACCATATACCCTTACTTTTCAAAAAATACATCCACTTACCTTCTTGATGGACGGTGTTAGACTTTTGTTAGTCATTAGGCCCTAATCCTTCCTTAATCCTAATTAACTAACTTAAATTAAACCCTAATCCTAACCCTAACCCTAATCTAATACACTAACTCTAACCCTAACCACCTCCTCACCACCACCCCCTCCCCTTCTCCAATAACCCCCAGCCCCCACAACCCCGAAGCCCTCCCTCCTCCCTCCCCCTCACCCCCAGTCTGAAAATCAAACACATTAATTGCAACCCCCTCCCCTTCCCCCGCAACTGTCGTGTAACCTTCCTCCCCTCCCCTGCATCGTGTACCACAGAAACCAAGAAAAACCTCGCTTGGTTCGATTTTTCGAACGAATTTTTCGAATTTGGGGCGTTTTTCGATTTTTATTTTATTTTACGGGTAAGGGGGAGGGGAAGGGGATGGGGAATGGAAGGGAGGGGGTTGCGCGACTGCAGGGGAAGGGGAGGGGTCTGGTGGTGCGTCGGTGCAATGCGGTGTAGGCAGATTGAGTGTTGCGGTGCGGGCAGGAACACAATGAGGAGATGTCGTTCCTGGAGCTGCTAGCTACCGAAATTTTGAGCGCGCTGGTACTGGCGAATGTGGTCGGCGAGGTTGGTGCTGGGTTCAGGGTCGTGGTGGGTTGCGATGGTGAGGTGAGGAGTGGGGGTTGGGGTAATGGGTGGGGGAGTGGGGCTGGGGTAAGGGGTGGGGGAGTAAGGGGTTAGGGTATTAGGGTTAGGGTTTGATTTAGAAAGTTCAAAGGGTATATGATGCAAAAAAAAATTGACAGGGGTATTTGGTGAAAAAACTGAAACTAATTTGATCACTCACATTCCCACAAAAACTAACACCTCCACTTTCACACCCCCACATGCATAAACACCCACTTGCACCCCCCACCTACATAAACACCACACCCACCTTCACACCCACCTGAACACACCCACCTACACGAACTTCCACCCACCTGCACACACCACCTCATTCGATGAAACAATAGAGTTGGAGAAAGGAAATCGACCAATCTGCATTATGAGCAAAGATAATAATGCTTTTAGAAGTACAACCAGTGCGAAAATGAGCTATTATAAATACATACTTGGGGACAATGAATTGAAATGTGAGATGATCAGTCATCCTTTAAGAAAAAAAAAACTTTGTACCTTTGGCTGGTACGGTAGTCCACAAGAGCTGTAAATTATGAAATATTACGAAAAATGGAATGAAGAAGCAACCACCATTCTTTGAGGAAGGCGATTGAGCAACACCACTTGTTATATTCGTCAATACTGTTAAAAATCAGCTCCTAGATTCAGGCGATAACCCAATCAACTTACGTCAAACAAGACTTGCATTTGAAAGAACGTAAAGTAAGTACCTTAAAGATATGTAAATCGACATTAAAATTATATGCTTTTAGATCATAATCCAGCGCCACCATGATGTTGAACTGGTTGTAATTGGGGCTAACTTTAGCATCAGTGAGGATGCCCATGCCCAGCAGCTTCTCTTTCAGCTGCTTAACCGTGTGGTTCGGATCGAATATCTTCACATCGATCTTCACGAGAATGCCCAAGCGAAGATCGGCATTTGAAGGCTTGAGGAGCATCCCTCAAAAGGGAAAGACGCAGAGACGATAGACTCACCAGTCAAGCAAATCGTTAAGGTTGACTACAGCAGATCGGGGGTTCAAATTCCTCTTTTCCTGTTTGAATTTCCGGGAGTGAATGTTGGCAGAACGGATACTGAAAAAAAGAATTGTGAAAGGGAAGCAGTCGAGCTCATTCCCTACGCTTCTTGGGCCCAAAGTAGTGCAGTCTTTCTTGGAAAACATATCAACACCCACGATGATTGAATTCTTGTGGTTTTGAGTTCTTGGTAATCAAACAATGAACCTAAGCTCATATCCTCCCATAGAGATTGAGGTATGGGAAGGGGTAAGTACAACCCTTGAGGCAGCAAATGTCCCTTAGCTTTTTAAGCCAACCATTTCTGGATTAAGAACTCAAGATCCCTTGCTAGTTTCGACCAATAGAAGTATTCACAAACTAGGGATGTAGTACTCTCAATCCCAAGGTGACCCGCAAGGCCACCTTCACGGAACTATGTAATTAAGGACTCAAGAACACTAGTTCTTGGAATGCACAATTGATTTCCTTTAAAAATAAATCCCTTCAAGATATATTAATCACTAACAACATGATTATGACATTTCTTAAACATAACACCAAAATCTGTATCATCTCTATAACATTGTTTCAACAACACTAATCCAACAACTTTCAGATTTAAAGAACATAAAAGCATGTAATTCCTTGAAAGTGCATTTGCTCCCTCATTCATCTTACCTGCTTTGTGCTTGATTGTTAAATGGAATTTTTGAAGGAATTCCACCCACTTGGCATGGCGTGGCTGCAAAATGTTGGCTTTATATGAACTTGAGGGTTTCATGATCAGATTGGAGAATGAACTCCTTAGCAATGAGGTAATGGCGCCAATGCATACAACTCCTTATCATAACTGGAGAACTTCCTCTTAGTCACATTCAACTTTTCACTAAAGTAGGTTATGGTCGCCCATTTTGTGAAAGAACAACACCAATGCCAACTTAAGATGCATCACATTTAACCTCAAAAATATCATGAAAATTAGGCAAAACTCATATAGGGGAAGTAGTGAGTTGATTTTTTACACCTTTTGAGCTTGATCATTCCACTCAAACATCTTCCATCATGAGTTCAGTTATAGGGGTCTTAATAGCACTAAAATTGCACACAAACCTCCTATAGAAACAGGCAAATCCATGGAAACATTGAGCTTGTTGCATGGACGTAGGAGTAGGCCACTCCTTGATAGCTTGTACCTTCTTCTCATCAGCTTGAACCACCACTTAAGACAATAAACCCCAGGAAAATCATACAACTCGAGAAGAAATGACCCTTCTCTAAGTTACCATACAAGCACTCCTTTCTTAACAGTTCGAAGACTTCTCAAAAGTGTTTGGCATGCTCTTGCTCACTCTTGCTCTACATCAAGATATCAACAAAATAAACAACAACAAAACATCCAGTATAGGGTATCATAGTTGGGTTCATTATGCGCATGAAGGTACTAGGTGCATTGGACAAACCAAAGGTTATAACAAGCCATTCATCACCCCCACATATTCGAATTTGGATAGGAAAGAATTGGGTTAAGGGTGATCTCTTTGTGGTCTTTGGTTAGGGAATAGGTATTCTTATAACCATCGTGTATCACTCTTCTATCAAATAACCATGGACGGCCTTGGAACACATGGCATGCATTCATATGTATCACATCACACCAAAGCTCCTCCTTATAACTACCAATGCTAAATGATAAAAGTGCACTATTTGAGACTTGTATACCTTTACCTTGATTGAGCCATTGAATGAAATAGGGGTGTGGATGAAGCGAGATTATCATTTTGAGCTTGTTAATCATTGTTTGAGCAGCAATATTGGTACAACTTCCTCCATCAATTATCAAAGTGCAAATATTTGCTCCAAGGGTACACCTTGTGTGAAAGATTGCCTCATTTTTCCTTAGTTCTTCGTGATCGACAACTCAACTTAAGGCTCTCCTAACGACCAGGCATTCGCCTTCATCGGGACCAATAATTATCCTCCTTTGTGTCTACCTACCATTCCATATCATACTCCGCATTATCCTCCTCTTCTTCTCCTTGATACTCGTTGTACTCCATCAAAGTAACCATCTTCTTATTAGGACATCTGAATGCTATATGTCATAATCCTTAACATCTTGTGTTGAGCCATTGAATTAAAGTGGGGCGTGGATGAAGCGAGATTAGCAGTTTGAGCTTGTTAATCATTGTTTGAGCAGCAACATTGGTACAACTTCCTCCATCAATTATCAAAGTATATTTGCTCGAATGGCACACCTTGTGTGAAAGATTGCCTCTTTTTGCCTTAGTTCTTCGTGATCTACAACTCCACTTAAGGCTCTCCTAACCACCAGGCATTCACCTTCATCAAGACCAATACTTATCCTCCTTTGTGTCTCCCTACTATTCCATATCATACTCCTCTATATCCTCCTCTTCGTCTCCTTGATACTCGTTGTACTCCATCAAAGTAACCACCTTCTTATTAGGACATCTGAATGCTATATGTCCTAATCCATGTCGGTTTGGAAGCTCACATCAGTATAACCTTCAACAACCAACTCACTTTGTCCCCATAGACTAAGAACATGTCTGTAACACCCCAATTCCCTTTTCAGTAATATGTTTTCAATATAAAACATAGATTATTACCAAAACATTATCACCCGTGTGATAACGTATCGGCTTATTCCAATTTTCCAGCGGAAAACATATAACTAAATTTCATACTTTAATATAATAAATAAATAAGTACTTAAAACCAAACACACTAAAAATGTCTACTTCAAACCAACTTAGAATAATACGTTCCTAGTAAAGTAGTAAATATAGTAATAGATTACACAAGCTCTCAATTCCCATCAATCATCCTTCGAGACCTATCTCTATGGATTTTAATTCTCAGTATGTACTCAGTTTCTCTAAGGTCCTTCATAGAGAAACAACTTTTCAAACATTCTTTGACTGACTCAGACATTGGTATGTCATTTCCCATGAGTAGTATGTCATCTACATATAGAACCAAGAAGACTAAGTTGCTCCTACTAAACTTCTTGTAAACACAAGATTCTTCTTCGCTTTTGATGAAACCAAATTGTTTGATTGCATCGTCAAACCGAAGATTCCAGCTTCGAGATGCCTGCTTCAATCCATAAATGGATCTCTGAAGCTTGTAAACCCTTTTAGGATTTTCAGGATCCTCAAAACCTTCAGGTTGTGTCATGTACACATCCTCATTCAAGAATCCATTCAAGAATACAATTTTGACATCCATCTGCTAAATTTCTTAATCGTAAAATGCAGCAATCGCTAAAAGTATCTGAATTGATTTAAGCATTGCTACTAGAGAAAAGGTATCATCATAGTCTATACCATGAATTTGCCTGAATCCTTTTGTAGACATAGACATTTTCATCTTTGCCTGTTTCCAATTTGAACACCCACTTGCATCCAATAGTGTAACAATCCTGAACTTTCACTTTCTTTAGAAAACATATTAGAGTACAAAGCATGGACAATTCATGAGTTGTTATGCCGCGGTTATTAAACATTTAATAACAGCAAGGCGAAAGGTACTACTACTAATACATAAATTAATTATTAAGTATTACAACTAAAAGCAAATGTAATTAATTATTACACTCCTATAACAAACCATAATTCTAAACTATTGTAATGGAGGTCTTAACTTTAATAAATCTACATCTAGGTGAAGTCCATGCTCTCACCCTAATATAAGCTAGTCACCATCAAACCCTGCACATTGAAGACATGTAATATTAGCCAAAAGGCTGAGCAAGATTTCATACCGATAACAACTTTGAACTATCCAATGTGCATATGGAATACATATATAATATTCCACAAAAATCATTTCACTTATACAACATTCAACTTGAATATAATAGACAACCTTCAATAATTCAAATCCACTTTACTTTCTTTCTAAACCATTCCGTAAAACTTTCAAATATAACTCCTTTGAAATCTGTGAGTAGGAAGTGATAAAAATCCAATGAGCCAGTTAGGCTCACTAGATAAGGTAAACACCAAAGTCCCTAGTATGCTACCCCTAACTTAATAACGTATCAAGAATCAAGACGAATGGCAAGAGTATTGATCAATATACTCTCAGCTACTAAAATAAATTGTTGAGACACTGTTAACTCAACAAACTTTCATACTCGAGGAATACCGCTTACCGGCAACCTTACAATTTATACAAACTTAATAACCATGAGGAACTTCCTCCTTTTAATTATCTCAAAATTGTCTCACAAGGAACTTCCTCCTTTTAATAAACTCAAACTTGTCTCACGAGGAACTTCCTCCTTTTAATAATATCTTAAATAATCTCATAAATTATTTTGATATAAACATCGTCTAAACAATTAAAAGCTCCATAAATAGCATCGTAAAAACGATGCCAAACTCAATATAAATCACAAATCAATATGAAATACTTTCTAGTAATAATCTGTACAAGCTTAGTATGAAATCTTACCTTATTAGCAAACCATTGTCAACCAATCTCAATTACAAGTCAAAAGGGTTCTTCTACGAACCCGCGATCTACAATATAATATAATATGGTATAAATCACTTGACTATACTTTACGTAGTTTACACATGAACGACATAACCTAGTTAATGAGCCTTAACTACCTTTAAAAACAACACAATTTAAATTTAATCCAAAAAGAATACACCAAAGTCAACAAAAGTCAAATTGGTCAACAAAAGTCAAATTGTAAATACTACTAACTACATGAAAATAACATGCATTATATTTAATTTCACCAGAAATTTAAAATAGGATTAACTTTCTCCAAATGAAACGTTTCTTGAGCCTATCTTCGGTGAAATTTCAATTCGAACAACTTTTGGGAAATCGTTTTTTGGCTAAAAACACCCATTAACTGACGAAAAACACAAATTACAAATCTGACCTGTAATTCCTACGAGTTATAGTTCTTGTTGATAAACTTATTATTAAAAAGCAAAATTCCTTTCAATCAAGCTAAACCCAACACTCGTAATACAAAACCCCCAATTTAATTTAACTCAAGAACCCTAGACTGACAAAACACCAATTCAAAATTAAGCGAAAACTGAAATTAAAACATGAAAATGAATCTTACTTGATTAGGGGAAGTGATGAGAGCAAGATTACTTTATAAGAGAACCCGAAAATCTTTTATTTGATCCAACTTTCTCGACCCTAAACGTAGGCCCAATAACACAATTTTTCTTCTTCAAAAACAAATCCACAAATCGAGAGATGATGAATCGAGGTTGATTTAATGATGGTTGGTGTATGATGATGATTGATGGAATTTTGGTAGATTTAATTTGATGGAGCCATGGAGGAAACAAATTAGAGAAGAATATGAAAGAAGGAAGGAGTATAGAGGAAAAGAAACAAAATCGTGGGTTGTGAGTTCCAAGTTATATTTTTTTTTCTTTTTTCCAGTTTTTTTTTTTGTTTTCTTTCTTTTATACTTTTAATTTTATTTCTCCCTATAATACTAATATGATAGGTTTTGGGTTCTAACTTAACCTAGTAAACTTAGGAGTTTGTTTTGACCACTTCTAAGACAAAGTCAAATGAGAAACAAAAATATATATTTGATAAAATATATTTTAAATTATTTTAAGCTAAAATAATATAAATAATTACTAAACAGTCTAAAAATACGGGGTGTTACAATCTATCCCTCTTAAAATAAGTTTTGTCCCGAAACATAAAGTATTACTTAAATGATCAAACTTATACTCTTGTTTCTAAAAATAGCTCTGTAACTCTATAGGTTAACCAACTACTATCACTCTGGATAACATCTCCAACAACGAAATCATTCCGAAGAACATCTCCGTCAATTAATTCGCTTTCTCATAGATCAATTCAATTGATCACCTTTATAACCAAACCATCATTCCAACTAATATATTCATACCATAACAAGTAGAACCAACACCTCATAGATCAATTCATTTGATCACCCTTGTAGACATACAACCATTTAACCTAAAATGTTCATACTACAAGAAGTAAAAACATGCAACATATTACAAGGTTTGCCATAAAACTTTACCATAAAACTTCTAATCATACACAAATTATGTATATTTTAGACATTAAGGTATACATCATATATGAAATCATAACAACTTTTAGCACCAAACACACAATTGGCACGAAATCTACACCCCCCCCCCCCAAAAAAAAGGAAGCTACGCCCTCGTAACTAACATACATAAGAGATGAGGATACATAAAACACATGACATCCTCAGTCTTACGAGTAGTTCCTCATGCTATGGTTTGACCACAAAACCTTTACTATCAATTTGCCAATGCTACGGGTCTTACGGATCTATTGGTCTAGAGTCTGAACTAGAACTCGAACTAACACCATGTGAAGAGTTACTAATACAATGTTGTAACTACAAAACATGGAATACGTTACAAATACAATCAATTATCCTTTCATGGATCACATATGGACCGATAAACTTAGGAATCAACTCCCTTACTAAGGATTAGACATGACGGGAAATCATCTAAGTCGAGCTAAACTGAACCGCTATCGTCACACTCGTTGGACTATGTCATAGAGTGTGGAATTCAATTCAAAACTACACTATGGTGCACAAGCGCTTTAATAATAACACAGGATTTTCTCGAAAATCCGGTAGAGTGTCCTTTGTAAAATGGACAACTCGAAATGAGAAAAGGTGTTCTAAACCTGTTACAATCACAATACATAAAAGCATTTCCAAATCCAATACTCAACGCTTTCGCGGAGCAACAAATAATCCGAATCAAGAGTACTATTTTTCTTCTAAAAATAATAGATGTAAAGACTCATACAATATGAACTCACCATTACATGGTTGGGCGTACTCGCCTAATATATATATATATATATATGTATATATATATATATATATGTATATATATATATATATATGTATATACATATATATATATATATGTATATATATATATGTATATATACATATATATATATGTATATATATATATGTATATATATATATATACATATATGTATATATATATACATATATGTATATATATATACATATATGTATATATATATATATATAACAATTCACAAGTCGACAACTACAACTTTAACTTGAAGTTATTATAACACTCACAATATCCAAGGCATACCACAAATGGCAAAACAAAATACTTTGATGGTCGCATCAACATTGGGCAGAGCCTTAACCCATAAACATTCATAGCACGAAGTAACAACATGCTAAACTATATCCCTTTAAAGCAATTTCCTGTCGGGGATCCAATCAATCCAAATAATAAGGCATGTATTTTCAGTACTAGGTTATGAGGCTTGGAACCTCTAACAATGGGGTTGAACATAATCCTGACAACAAAGGAGAACTTTAAAATCTCCGGCATTGGTTTGACTCATAGTCATGACAGTGGGGCATGGAGGCTTGAAACCTCCACCATGGGGCTGGCCATCTAACTATCCACTTTAGTTGGGTCAAAACTCAAACAAGTTTAAAGCACATAACACGATTTCAAATATTCTTTACTAGACACCAAATCTCCTATTACTTGGTAACATTTAAAACATATTAAAGAGCGGTAGAAAGCTTCATTAAAAGACCTTCAAGGCTCACAATCTATGGGAGACTTTCCCCCTTTCAAAACTTTTTCAAAAACGTGCTCTTAACTTTTCCAAAATTAACTCAAATCGTTGTAGAAAAACCATTTCTATATCGATTCGAGAATGAATCCACAACCTTAATCGAAACGTGTCTAAATCACTTTCACACGCTACATAAACAAATTGAACAATCTGACATAGTCTTTGGTAGGGTAACTTAGTCGTTGGCCAAACAGTGCCAAATCGAGCTACTAAGATACTACAGAAAATGATATGCTCTATTTACATGAAAGTAAAGCTTACTTTATATAAAATTCCTTTTTACACTATGTCTCAAAACTAACACACATTCATAACACATCATAAACCGTTCACACACTATAGGCATGACCAAGAGAGCTAATAACTCGAGTTTCAACTCTTGTTATAGCCTCAACACCCAATCATACACTAACTTAGTGAACAAGACTAGCATATCCAAGACATAATCAAACCCTTCCCTATAAGGTTTTCAATTAACAATTCACACCAACTACAATTCGTGCATGCCATCACGCAACTCAATCAGTTTGTAATTCAAGAATCAAGTAGTTAATCACTAAACATTCTCAAGGCTAAAAGATGGACAAAGTACGGGAGGTGGGTGGGTCAAACACCACAAGACACACAAGAGCAAATATAAAAAAAAAGGAGTGTCACTTTGAATGGAATAAGGCTCATCCTTATCCACTATAATAGTTCGTCCTAATGCGAACATAAAAATTGGCGAGCTAATACTTAAATGAAATAGGTGAGGATAGAAATTAACATCAAGACGGAATGTCACCTTAGAGTTCCTTTAAACAAATGGAACTAAATTTTGCATTATGCGACTCAAACTTGAGCTTATTTTAACAAACTTTCGACTACGCACCAACTTAAAATCACAACCCAAACAAGGATATACTCAAAATGGTTTACCTTTACTTGCCAATCATTCCAAACATGGAAGCAAGCACAACTGAACTAGAGTCAAACATGAAACTCAACTAGTTCCACACTTACCAAACTCTTTAACTTTATCAAGTCAAACATCCACATAAGAAGGATCAACAACAACTACATGTAATCCCTTACTTCCCAAATCTCAATCTTACCTCGACTTTTCAAATTTTAATACTTTTATTTATTTAGTCTTACTTAAGGTCACAACCTCAAGCCTACAACTCTAAGAACAACCTGCTAGGTCACAAAAATCTACCTCGAGGTAGGGATGGATACAACTTCCAATCAAGACAATGATTAAAACTTTCGTAAAATTATTCTTCATCATTAACATGCACCCCCGCCACTGGTGGTCTTGATGGTGATGAACAATCCACGTAGGGAGAGATACTTTCTCCTAAAACATAGTTTCAAAATAATCAAAGGAATTTGGAGATCCCGATAGGTTCTAAAGCGATGGTCAAAACTCTAGGTTACAATCCTAAACAACAACTCAAGGTTAACCTCTAAGGCTAACCTAAGTCCCTACATCTTAGCACTAAACTGGTGGCTAATCCTTATAGAACACTCTAAGATCAACTAACTACAGACTCTAGCCACAAATTCGAACCATTTGCTCTGATACCAACTGTAATAACCCTGAATTTCCACTTTTTTTAGAAAACATATTAGAATACAAATCATGGACAGTTCAAGAGTTGTTATGTCGCGGTTATTAAACATTTAATAACAGCAAGGCGAAAGGTACTACTACTAATACATCAATTAATTATTAACTATTACAACTAAAAGAAATTGTAATTAGTTAATACACTCCTATAACAAACCATAATTCTAAACTATTGCAGCGGAAGTCTGAACTTTAATAAATCTACATCTAGGTGAAGTCAACACTCTTACCCCAATATAAGCTAGTCACCATCAAGCCCTGCACATTGAAGACATGTAATATCAGCCAAAAGACTGAGCAAGATTTCATACCAATAACAACTTTGAACTATCCAATGTGTAGGTGGAATACATATATAATATTCCACAAAAATCATTTTACTTGTATAACATTCAACATGAGTATAATAGACAACCTTCAATAATTCAAATCCACTTTACTTTCTTTCTAAACCATTTTGTAAAACTTTCAAATATAACTCCTTTGAAATCTTTGAGTAGGAAGTAATAAAATTCTAATGAGCTAGCTAGACTCACTAGATAAGGTAAACACCAAAGTCCCTAGCATGCATACCCCTAACTTGATAATGTATCAAGAAGGAAGAAGAATGGCAAGAGTGTTGATCAATATACTCCCAACTACTAAAATAAACTGTTGAGACACAGTTAACTCAACATACTTCCATACTCGAGGAATACCGCTTACCGACAACCCCACAATTTATACAAACTTAATAACCATGAGGAACTTCCTCCTTTTGATTATCTCAAACTTGTCTCACGAGGAACTTCCTCCATTTAAAAAACTCAAACTTGTCTCACGAGGAACTTCCTCCTTTTAATAATATCTTAAATAATCTCATAAATTATTTTGATATAAACATCGTCAAAACAATTAAAAGCTCCATAAATAGCATCGTAAAAACGATTCCGAACTCAATATAAATCACAAATTAACATGAAATACTTTCTGTATAATATGTACAAGCTTAGTATGAAATCGTACCTTATTAGCAAACCACTGTCAACCAATCTCAATTACAAGTCAAAAAGGGTTCTTCTACGAACCCGCGATCTACAATATAATATAATATGGTATAAATCACTTGACAATATTTTACATAGTTTACACATAAACGACATAACCTAGTTAATGAGCCTTGACTACCTTTCAAAACAACTCACTGTAAATTTAAGCCAAAAAGAATAAGCCAAAGTCAACAAAAGTCAAACTGTAAATACTACTAACTACATGAAAATAACATGCATTATGTTTAATTTGAGCAGAAACTTAAAATAGGGATAACTTTCTCCTATGAAGTCCAACTGAAACATTTCTTGAGCCTATCTTCGGTGAAATTTCCATACAAACAACTTTTGTGAAATAGTATTTTGGCTATAAACGCCCATAACGGACGAAAAACACAAATTACGAATCTGACCTGTAATTCCTACGAGTTATAGTTCTTGTTGATAAACTCATTATTAATAAGCAAAATTCCTTTCAATCAAGCTACACCCAACACTCATAATCAAAAACCCCAGAACCCTAAACTAACAAAATTCTAATTCGAAATTAAGCCAAAATTGAAATTAAATAATGACAAGGAATCTGAATTGATTAGGGGAAGTAATGAGAGCAAAATTACACTGTAAGAGAACCCAAAAATCTTTTATTTGATCTGACTTTCTCAACCCGAAACGCAAGCCCAAGAACACAATTTTTCTTCTTCAAAAACAAATCCACAAATCGAGAGATGATGAATCCAGGTTGATTTAATGATGGTTGGTGTATGATGATGATTGATAGAATTTTTGTAGATTTAATTTGATGGAGCCATGGAGGCAATAAATTGGAGAAGAAAATGAAAGAAGGAAGGAGTACATAGGAAAAGAAACAAAATCGTGGGTTTTGAGTTCCAAGTTCTATTTTTTTTTTCTTTTTTCCTTGTTTTGTTTTCTTTCGTTTGCTTTCATTCTTTTATATTTCTAATTTTATTTCTCCCTATAATACTAATATGATAGGTTTTGGGTTCTAACTTAATCTAGTAAACTGAGGAGTTTGTTTTTACCACTTCTAAGACAAAGTCAAATGAGAAACAAAAATATATGTTTGATAAAATATATTTTAAATTATTTAAACTAAAATAATATAAATAATTACTAATAATATAAAAATACGGGGTGTCACGAATAGGGCTAACCTTATCAAGCAAGTCAACCAGGGTCCAAACTCTATTCTCAGACATGGCGTCTAACTCAGATTTGATGGCCTGAGTCTGGACTCATCAAAGCTTGTTTGTAGGTAGTAGGTTCTGAATTTCGTCGAGTGTTATTTCACTCCCACTTATCTTTCACGAAACAAATTCCTTTTCAAGAAAGACATCATCAAGAGCAACAAACACTTTGTTCTCTTGATGGTTATAGAAGTAATAACCCCTTGTCTCTTTTGGGTATCCCACAAAGAGACATTTATCTGACTTGGGTGCAAGTTTTTCTGATAGTAATTGATTTACATAGACGTCACATCCCCAGATTTTAAGAAAAGACAGGTTTGGAGGTTTTCCATTCCATAACTCATATGGAGTCTTTTCTACAGCCTTTGACGGGCACCTATTTAGTGTATGTGCAGTAGTTTCGAAAGCATATCCCCAAAAAGAAATTAGAAGATCGACAAGACTTATCATTTGATCGAATCATATCTAGCAATGTTCGATTCCTCCTTTCAGATACACCATTCAACTGTGGTGTTCCTGGTGGAGTTAATTGTGAAAGAATTCCACATCTCTTTAGATGATCATCAAATTGTTGGCTCAAATACTCACCACCACGATCAGATTGTAGTGCTTTTATTGTCTTACCAAGTTGATTATGTACTTCACTTTGGAACTCTTTGAATCTATCAAAAGATTCCAACTTATGTTTCATTAAGTAGGCATATCCATATCTACTCAAATCATCAGTGAAGGTAATGAAGTAATTAAACCCTCCCCTTGCCTTTGTGCTCATAGGACCACATGCATCTGTATGTATGAGTCCTAAAAGATCGCTGGCCCTTTCACCTTTTCCAGTAAATGGTGATTTTATCATCTTCCCCATTAAGCATGATTCACATACATCAAATGATTCGAAATCAAGTGATGGAATTACACCATCCTTTTGTAACTAGTGAATATGCTTTTGGTTTATATGACCCATTCGACAATGCCAAATGTAGGTTAGGTTGGAATCATTTGATTTTTGTTTCTTGCTATCTATGTTATAGACTGGTAATGACCTATCAAGCACATATAAGCCATTTATCAATTTAGCATTGGCATAGAACATATTATTGTAAGAAATGGAACAACACTTATTCTTTATTTCAAAATAAAACCCTTCAGAATCAAAAACTGAAACAGAAGTTATGTTCTTAGTTATTGCAGGAACAAAATAACAATTATTTAGTGCAGCAACTCGTGCTCCATTTCCAACGCGCAGCTCTACCTCGCCTTTTACCAGCTTCCTACTCCCTCCGTTTCAAAATACAAGGCACACACGATGTTCGTAGTTGAACTTTGACCATTAATTACTCTCAATATGTTGATAGAAAATTTTAAAAAATAATGTTATTATAGTATTTTTGAAGACAAATCCAATGGTATAATTTTATAATTTATTTATCATATTATGAAAGATATTTGTGGTCCAAGTAAATTTTCGTATAGCGTGAATGCCTTATATTTTGAAATGGAAGGAGTACTTCTTTTTAGTCCCTGCACATCATTAACTATGTGAGAACCACAACCGATATCAAATACCCATAAAGAAGTAGAAGTCAAATTGAAGTCTATAACATAAATACCTGAAGTGGAAGCCCCACTTCTTTTCCTCCAAGTATATCGGGTAGTTCCTCTTCCAGTGTCAAATTGAAGTCTATAACATAAATACTTGCTTTCCGCAGCGACCTTTGGCTTGGCGGTTGGCTTAGGTTTTTTAGAAACAACGGCAAATTGCTTGCATTTGTCCTTCTTTCCTGCCCATTTCTTCTTGAAACTCTTTCCCTTTTAAACCATCAAAACCTCTTTCTTTTGTTCAATCTTAGGGGTGTTCCTCTCAGCATTGACCAACAATCCATGCAGCTCTTGCAAAGTCTTTTCAGACTCATTCATATTGTAGGTCATTCTGAACTGATTGAAACTGTCAAGCAATGATTGGAGAATGATGTCAGTAGCCAACTTAATCCTATAAGGGAATCCAAGTCGTTCCATGTTTTCGAAAAGACTCATCATTGCGAAAACATGGGGGCCAACAACTTGACCTTCTTCATGTGACATTCAAGTATCTCTATTAGTCCCATACCGCTCAACTCGGACCTGAGTTTTAAACATGGCCTGCATTTCTTGCATTATCGTATAGGCATCCTTGGTTTCGAATCTCTTTTGGAGGTTCGGCTACATGGCTATTATCATTAAGCAAGTGATTGGTATAGACTTATCATTAGCCTGTTTAGCACGATGTTTGTCTGCCTCAGTTGATTCATCGGTGACAATAGGAAGTTGGGTATCTAAGACGTCCTCTCGACCCTCAAACCTCATAACGAGTGATATTATGATTTTATATAGAGTTTTCTCCCCTATTTATGTGCTAAAAGTTATGGTTATGGTGCTCTTAGGAGCCATTTGGTACTAACTCTCTCCATCTAGTTGTGGTTTGCTGTTTTGTATTGGATTGTAGGTTTTAGGGAGATATTACCTACTTTATATGATTGCACACTGGATTAGAGAGGTTGGACGCTCAGTTTCTAGATCTCGAGAATGCTTTCCGGGACTTTGAGCAAAGGAAGAACAAGGAACGCGCATAACCTGATCGGCCCGATAGGATCGGGCGGCCCAGCCCGATCGGGCGAAGAAATAGCTTTCATGATTCTGTTGCGGGCCCGATCGGGCGTCGGACGCCCAGTCGTAATTCGGTCTTCCGCCCGATCGGGCGACCTTGCCCGACGTCGGGAGCCCATGCCAGCTGCTGCACCTACGATGTTATCAGACCGCCCGATGTCATCGGGCGGGTCAGCCCGATCTCATCGGGCGTCTGCGAATTTTGGCTTTTTCCTCCGCTTTGGAGCCCGATGCCATCGGGCATCTTTGGCCCGATCGGGCGACTGACGAGACGCGTTTTTTTAATGAATACGGGCCCTTTTTTCGAGACTTTTGGCTATTGTTTTAGGGCTTGTATAAATAGGAAAAAAATCAGAATTATTAGCTTCTTCTTGGTTTTTATTATTAGTTTTCTCTAGAGAGTGTTTCAAGAACCTTAATTTAGTGCTTTGTGATTTCAATTCAAGATCAAACCTTTTTTCGAGACTTTTGGCTATTGTTTCAAGAGTCTTAAGGTCCTTTCCCAATTAAGGAAGTTTTCACCATTCAGTTTGTCCTTTTCGAGAAAAGGACGAATGTTGGAACCGGAGTTGTTGTTGTTGTTATTAGACATGGTATCTACAGACAGAAAAATAAAGCAAAGTTCAATTTTATGTTTATAAAACAACCTAAAACATGAAAAAGGTTTCTAGGTTGATCACCTACTCAAAATTAAAGTCCCCTATGAATAAGTGATTTACAAGATCCAATCAACATGTAACACTAAGCAGACAGAGGTCTTATCTAAACGTTACATTATCAAGGTAAGTAAACTCTTTTACTAAATATAACATTTTATAACTCTTGTTTAGATGGATAAACATCGCATGCTTAACTATCTCTTGCTTCAAAATTCAAAACCCTTTTGATAATTTTGTTAAGGGCAACCAAACTAAGTTGTAAAATTCAAAATTTTACATTATATTCCTAAATTAATGATAATACCCTGCGGAGGCATGACCTATTACTATTAATTAAGGGTTTGATAACTACTTTATGTTTGGAAAAACAAACCTTCATATTTACAGGACCTAAGTTTATTATGTTGTTATGATTTAGTGAACTCTAGTGCATCAATTAACAACATACAATAAACTTATAAGCATTTCAAAGAATGTTAAAATACAAAAATATAATGATCTAGTATGGCCCTTAATCCTGAGAACTAAGCATCATTGGCTCTTTCTTGGACTCTTCATAGATCTCCATCCACCTTAGTCATGGCCCTTCTTTTGATGGGTTCGTCTTTGGATTACATAAGTATCAAATAATTTAAATAATAACTAAATTAAATAAATTACAAAAATACTTAACGATACATAGATCGTATTTAAAATTACAAGAATGCATCACGATACGCAGATTGTATTTTCTAACTTAATTTGGGCTATACTAGTCATACATAGCAATTATATCAAAACATAAAAGTCACACAATAATATCATATATTATACTTGTGTAACAGGCTTGTTTTTAAAAGAATCTATTAAATGGTAATGATATTTATTAATTAAATTATGTGTTAGATTATTCTATTTATGATTTTTATTTTTCCATGCTATTTATTAACGTGATTTTATTGTAAAATGTATTTTAGCTTCTAATTTTAAAAAAATTAGTTTGAACATAATTACCTAAAGTGGGAACTAATCCTTTAAGTTGGGTTTCCTTATTTGTTTAACCCAAAGCCTATCGGTTGTCGGTTGAAAGATAAACCAAAATCGAAACCCACCGCTTAAACCATTCTTTCTCTCCCGTGAAAACAAACCCCCAAAACCCCGACCCCTAAGACTGAAAACCGAAACCCAGTTTCCTCTCCTTGTTCTCGTCGGAATCCAAGCTCGCCGGAGCCTCGGCTCGTCTCTCCGCCGCGAGCAAGCGACGTTGTTGTTCTCATTTTTCTTCTCTCTCCCTCCTGTGTTCGTATTTCGTCGCGGCGGTGTTGCTCGCAAGCCACCGTGGGTCTTGTTGCTGCTGTCGCCTTTGTTTCTCTCTCCTCCCTCGAAATTCTCTCTCCTCTCGTCGCGCGTTTGTTATGCGCCGCTAGTACTGCCGTGTTGTTGTTGCTCGTGTTCCCCTGTTTTGATGTTGTTGCTTTGTCGGTGATGTTGGGCGATTGGAATCACCACCGTGCTGCCCTGTCGGTACTAATTCCTTTCCCTCTCTTTTGAAATTGGGTTTTGTTCTAATTGTGGTTTGTAATGTCATTACTATGTTGATTATGAATTTGTTTAGTGGTTCGTTGATTATATGAGTAGTTATATTGAACCATTGCCTCTGTTTAAATTAGAAATCAAATGGTGTTGTTGATATGTTGTTATTATTGTGGCAGAAGTGGTGTTGTTGTTGTTGTGTTGTTGTTGTTGTTGTTGTTGTTGTTGTTGTTGTTGTTGTTGTTGTGTTGTTGTTGCGGCTGCGTTGTTGTTGCTGTGTTGTGTGTGGAGAGGTTTTGTATTGGTGTTGGTGTTATTGTTCGTGGTGGAAGTGGTGTTGTTGCTTGTTGGTGTGGCTTTAGTATTATTGTTCGTGTTGGTGATATTGTTGTAGTTGTTTCTTGTTATGGTGGTTGATGTTCGGTGTTAGTGGTGTTGTATTGTTCTAAATTTTTAACAACACCTAAGTCTTTCTTTGATTCTTTGCAAAATAAATCCAGGTTATAGTTTAGTTCATGGGTTTTGAAAAGAAAATCATATTAAGCTTTGTAATTTACTTTCTTGTTGTAATTTCGATGGTGGTTCATAAGTGTAAGTGATGGTTTAATTTCACTTGGTTATAAACTTGATGTTAAGATGCCGAGTTTTATAATTAGTTTATGTTATGAAAGTCTAATTAGTGTTCCATAATAGATTAGGGATTTCTTTTGGTGATGAATGATGTTATATCGAAAGCATAATTAACTTTCTTATAATGAGTTAATTTTCTCGATTATAAATTGATGTTGGAATTAGTGGTTGGCTTGTTCTACTAAGAAACTTAGTTAAGTTAGGTTTCCTAAATGTATTTTAATTGTGGAAATGGAGATTGGTATTATTAAAATTAGCAAAGTGAATCATAGAATTGAGTTATGAAATGTTATAATAGTTGTGAATTAATTTGCTAAACTTATGTTAATGTCTGAACCATTACGAGAATGTTCTCAAATTGATGAATAGAATTCCATGAAGTTCTGTTATTTAGATGAAAGTTTATGCTAAAAATGTACCGATGAACTATAAGAGTTAGTTTCTAAAAGAGTGTATAATCTGATTGAAATTGTTCAATGAGTTGAGTATGTTATGAATTAGACTTCAAAAGTGGATTGACTTAATTAGTAATATCACATGAAGTTAAAGAGAGCTTTAACTAATTACTAGTAATAGTATGAAGAGTAGTGAAGTTAGCTTACCTAGTAATGTATCAAGGATGTGTTTCATAAAGAATTTCCGTTTAATGACTATAGATGGAGTAAAGTAATAAAGTCGGATTATCAGATTAGTATCTACTAGTTTATATTAGTGCTTGAGTTCAACCACGTAGTAACTATAAGTCATGAAATACCTTAAAGAGGCCTCAAATATATGTTTGAGTAGTACTCTAAGGACATGAATTGGACTTGGCCTATGTGATTATTGAGTACAGTATTGTGAGTGGACACATCGTTGATTTTGTAATTAGTATTTAGCTAATCGTAACTACTTCATATCAATATTGTCTTAGGAACTTCAAGTTGGGATGTGTAAGTTAACTCTCCCTAGTTAATTCTAGGTGAGAGACCTATTGCCAGTTTGGTTGGTGCTTGATAATCATTATTATCATTATTGAGATGAGTCCACATAGATATTGGTGAAGTGAAAAAGAATATGAACTATCTATACGCAAAAGTATGCGTTGTATGGAATTGGTTTAGTAACTTTTGTTAGTTAATTCTAGTTGAGAGACCATTTGCTATTGTTGTTGGTATTGACCAGATATGATTGCTTATGAGTTGTGGTAATTTAGAAGTTCTATGATTGAAATTGAGTTGAACCTAGTTGCATAAGTACACTGAACTGAAATTCATAAGAAAGCACGATGGCATGTGATTATAGTTTTCTAGAGTGAAGTCTTCTAGTATGGTTGGTTATGCAACAATTTTCTATAATTACTAAAGCTATCGAATGAGTTTCAAGAATGATATGATTGAGTTATGAACGATAATTGAAAGGAATCTAAAAGGGGAAAGTAGCCTCGTCTGAGTCGACGGATGAGGTGACATGAACAGTGCCCCATGGACTGTGAACCTTGGGGGCCTCACAGGGAAATTTGCCCATTGCTCTGTGAGGCGATAATCGGGCGATATATCAGGTAATGTGAAACCTGTGGATGGCTGATGAAATCAGCGGAAAAATGTACTCCGGACTAGTCGCGGTTATTGGCCAAAAGTAAAGTGAATGGTTGGGTGACGACCCCACTGTCGGAGTGTAAGCTTTGTCTCCTCCGCCGCGTTCTCTTTCCCCATGTTAAAAGGAATGTTATTTCAACGTATGAAAGTTATTTCGATATATGATTCCTGATAAGGAATCATATGGTGGTAAGCTGATTTGATATTGGATTCCCGATAAGGAATTCTCTCAGGTAAGTCATGAATGTTTATTCAGTATATGAATACGAATATCGATATTGGTTTCCTGATAAGGAGGCATATCCTGGTAAGTGATACTAATGTTGGATTCCCGATAAGGAATCATATCTGTTATGTGGATTCCCGATAAGGAATCGTTATAGTGAAGTTATGATATTTATTGCTTGATAAGAGGTTGTTTATAGAATATAAGAAAGTGATTGATAGAATATGAAAGTATAAGTGGAATTTCATTAAGAAATCAACTAAAGGAAATAAGGTATGTTATGTGTATCTCATATGGTAAACAACTTAGATTCGTATTACCTTGAAAGGTAACTAAATAAAGTTATGAAGTGTGTCTCTGTTGTGATTCCGTGGGAATCGCCTTATTATGTTTGCAATTGTATGAACGACTTGTACTATGAAATGAATTTAATGATGGTATTGCATGTATATGTGCGACAGGACTAATGTTATACTTTATTATAACTTGGGTGACTAATCTGAGCATGATAACTGTTGAGAGTCGTTTTCAAGTAAAAAACCACCAAAGCATGTGTTACTCTTGTTTACGGTTTAGTACTCAGCTTTGCTGATGTGTGTATGTTGTTTTGTCATTTCTGTGGCCTGTCACTTGGTGGGTGGCAGTATCTTAAATGTTTCATGTTGAAGCCGTGAGTTATTCTTTTGCAAGTTGAAGCTGATACGAGATGATGCAGTATTATATTCGTTATTGAAGTGAGGACGCTCCATTTGTAATAGTTAATCGTTTAATTTCTATAACATATTTTCTTTATTTAAGAATCGCTAGCTAAGTGCTCCTGATTCTCTGCTGGTTGTTGCTCCGCGAAAGCGTTGAGATTGTTGAGCTTTGGGATTTGAAAATATTTTATTTATTAAAATTGTAACAGGTTCATATTATTTTTCGCTTTAGCGTTGTCCTATTTTCAAAGGAAATTCTGCCGGATTTTCTGTAGAATTTCATGGGAATAGAGTCTGAGAATCAGAGCATAGTTATAATAGTTAATTTATTTGAATAGAGTTGGGAATTGAGTCCCACACTCTCCGATGTAGTTCGGTGAGTGTGATGGTAATAGTTCGAGTTACCTCGACTAGAGTCTCTTTCGCTGTGCATAATCCTTTGTAAGCTGGTCGGGAGAATTCGGGCTGTTACAAGTGGTATCAGAGCTTGAGTAGTTTTTGGACACGCTGTGATCTCCATATCATAGTGTAAGGGTTGCAAAATTAGTTTAATGGATTGACTAAAGAATTCAGTATAAATGAATCAAGCCGTATGAGTGTTTGCGCTTATGCGTGTACTATATGGATGCATTTATATGCATAAGTATTACTTGAGTGTATATTTGCTATGTGTAAAATGTTATCTTGTTATGACTTGATTGTTTATGATATTATTTATTTCGAATGCGTATTTCGAGAAAACTTATATGATTTGATTAAGTAAATGAATTTCAAACGAGATCTCTGCAAATGAGATGATTGAAATCCAATGCCAACAAGTTTGCCCCTTTTGCTCTTTGCTCCTTGATATTGCGAGTCAAGTCGAAGTAGAGATTTTCTTTGCTCCTTGATTTCGTGAATCAAGTTGAAGTAGAGAACCGAAAGATGATGGTAGAATGGAGGCTGGCCATTCATGACTTGTGAGTTTGAGATTTTGATTTTCTGAAAATAACTGTTTGCAAGTTTCGAGGACGAAACTTTTGATAAGGATGGTAGTATGTAACAGGCTTGTTTTTAAAAGAATCTATTAAATGGTAATGATATTTATTAATTAAATTATGTGTTAGATTATTCTATTTATGATTTTTATTTTTCCATGCTATTTATTAACGTGATTTTATTGTAAAATGTATTTTAGCTTCTAATTTTAAAAAAAAATTAGTTTGAACATAATTACCTAAAGTGGGAACTAATCCTTTAAGTTGGGTTTCCTTATTTGTTTAACCCAAAGCCTATCGGTTGTCGGTTGAAAGATAAACCAAAATCGAAACCCACCGCTTAAACCATTCTTTCTCTCCCGTGAAAACAAACCCCCAAAACCCCGACCCCTAAGACTGAAAACCCGAAACCCAGTTTCCTCTCCTTGTTCTCGTCGGAATCCAAGCTCGCCGGAGCCTCGGCTCGTCTCTCCGCCGCGAGCAAGCGACGGTGTTGTTCTCATTTTCTTCTCTCTCCCTCCTGTGTTCGTATTTCGTCGCGGCGGTGTTGCTCGCAAGCCACCGTGGGTCTTGTTGCTGCTGTCGCCTTTGTTTCTCTCTCCTCCTCGAAATTCTCTCTCCTCTCGTCGCGCGTTTGTTATGCGCCGCTAGTACTGCCGTGTTGTTGTTGCTCGTGTTCCCCTGTTTTGATGTTGTTGCTTTGTCGGTGATGTTGGGCGATTGGAATCACCACCGTGCTGCCCTGTCGGTACTAATTCCTTTCCCTCTCTTTTGAAATTGGGTTTTGTTCTAATTGTGGTTTGTAATGTCATTACTATGTTGATTATGAATTTGTTTAGTGGTTCGTTGATTATATGAGTAGTTATATTGAATCATTGCCTCTGTTTAAATTAGAAATCAAATGGTGTTGTTGATATGTTGTTATTATTGTGGCAGAAGTGGTGTTGTTGTTGTTGTGTTGTTGTTGTTGTTGTTGTTGTTGTTGTTGTTGTTGTTGTGTTGTTGTTGCGGCTGCGTTGTTGTTGCTGTGTTGTGTGTGGAGAGGTTTTGTATTGGTGTTGGTGTTATTGTTGGTGGTGGAAGTGGTGTTGTTGCTTGTTGGTGTGGCTGTAGTATTATTGTTCGTGTTGGTGATATTGTTGTAGTTGTTTCTTGTTATGGTGGTTGATGTTCGGTGTTAGTGGTGTTGTATTGTTCTAAATTTTTAACAACACCTAAGTCTTTCTTTGATTCTTTGCAAAATAAATCCAGGTTATAGTTTAGTTCATGGGTTTTGAAAAGAAAATCAGATTAAGCTTTGTAATTTACTTTCTTGTTGTAATTTCGATGGTGGTTCATAAGTGTAAGTGATGGTTTAATTTCACTTGGTTATAAACTTGATGTTAAGATGCCGAGTTTTATAATTAGTTTATGTTATGAAAGTCTAATTAGTGTTCCATAATAGATTAGGGATTTCTTTTGGTGATGAATGATGTTATATCGAAAGCATAATTAACTTTCTTATAATGAGTTAATTTTCTCAATTATAAATTGATGTTGGAATTAGTGGTTGGCTTGTTCTACTAAGAAACTTAGTTAAGTTAGGTTTCCTAAATGTATTTTAATTGTGGAAATGGAGATTGGTATTAAAAAATTAGCAAAGTGAATCATAGAATTGAGTTATGAAATGTTATAATAGTTGTGAATTAATTTGCTAAACTTATGTTAATGTCTGAACCATTACGAGAATGTTCTCAAATTGATGAATAGAATTATGCTAAAAATGTACCGATGAACTATAAGAGTTAGTTTCTAAAAGAGTGTATAATCTGATTGAAATTGTTCAATGAGTTGAGTATGTTATGAATTAGACTTCAAAAGTGGATTGACTTAATTAGTAATATCACATGAAGTTAAAGAGAGCTTTAACTAATTACTAGTAATAGTATGAAGAGTAGTGAAGTTAGCTTACCTAGTAATGTATCAAGGATGTGTTTCATAAAGAATTTCCGTTTAATGACTATAGATGGAGTAAAGTAATAAAGTCGGATTATCAGATTAGTATCTACTAGTTTATATTAGTGCTTGAGTTCAACCACGTAGTAACTATAAGTCATGAAATACCTTAAAGAGGCCTCAAATATATGTTTGAGTAGTACTCTAAGGACATGAATTGGACTTGGCCTATGTGATTATTGAGTACAGTATTGTGAGTGGACACATCGTTGATTTTGTAATTAGTATTTAGCTAATCGTAACTACTTCATATCAATATTGTCTTAGGAACTTCAAGTTGGGATGTGTAAGTTAACTCTCCCTAGTTAATTCTAGGTGAGAGACCTATTGCCAGTTTGGTTGATGCTTGATAATCATTATTATCATTATTGAGATGAGTCCACATAGATATTGGTGAAGTGAAAAAGAATATGAACTATCTATACGCAAAAGTATGCGTTGTATGGAATTGGTTTAGTAACTTTTGTTAGTTAATTCTAGTTGAGAGACCATTTGCTATTGTTTTGGTATTGACCAGATATGATTGCTTATGAGTTGTGGTAATTTAGAAGTTCTATGATTGAAATTGAGTTGAACCTAGTTGCATAAGTACACTGAACTGAAATTCATAAGAAAGCACGATGGCATGTGATTATAGTTTTCTAGAGTGAAGTCTTCTAGTATGGTTGGTTATGCAACAATTTTCTATAATTACTAAAGTTATCGAATGAGTTTCAAGAATGATAGATTGAGTTATGAACGATAATTGAAAGGAATCTAAAAGGGGAAAGTAGCCTCGTCTGAGTCGACGGATGAGGTGACATGAACAGTGCCCCATGGACTGTGAACCTTGGGGGCCTCACAGGGAAATTTGCCCATTGCTCTGTGAGGCGATAATCGGGCGATATATCAGGTAATGTGAAACCTGTGGATGGCTGATGAAATCAGCGGAAAAATGTACTCCGGACTAGTCGCGGTTATTGGCCAAAAGTAAAGTGAATGGTTGGGTGACGACCCCCACTGTCGGAGTGTAAGCTTTGTCTCCTCCGCCGCGTTCTCTTTCCCCATGTTAAAAGGAATGTTATTTCAAAGTATGAAAGTTATTTCGATATATGATTCCTGATAAGGAATCATATGGTGGTAAGCTGATTTGATATTGGATTCCCGATAAGGAATTCTCTCAGGTAAGTCATGAATGTTTATTCAGTATATGAATACGAATATCGATATTGGTTTCCTGATAAGGAGGCATATCCTGGTAAGTGATACTAATGTTGGATTCCCGATAAGGAATCATATCTGTTATGTGGATTCCCGATAAGGAATCGTTATAGTGAAGTTATGATATTTATTGCTTGATAAGAGGTTGTTTATAGAATATAAGAAAGTGATTGATAGAATATGAAAGTATAAGTGTGAATTTCCATTAAGAAATCAACTAAAGGAAATAAGGTATGTTATGTGTATCTCATATGGTAAACAACTTAGATTCGTATTACCTTGAAAGGTAACTAAATAAAGTTATGAAGTGTGTCTCTGTTGTGATTCCGTGGGAATCGCCTTATTATGTTTGCAATTGTATGAACGACTGTGTACTATGAAATGATTTAATGATGGTATTGCATGTATATGTGCGACAGGACTAATGTTATACTTTATTATAACTTGGGTGACTAATCTGAGCATGATAACTGTTGAGAGTCGTTTTCAAGTAAAAACCACCAAAGCATGTGTTACTCTTGTTTACGGTTTAGTACTCAGCTTTGCTGATGTGTGTATGTTGTTTTGTCATTTCTGTGGCCTGTCACTTGGTGGTGTGCAGTATCTTAAATGTTTCAGGTGAAGCGTGAGTTATTCTTTTGCAAGTTGAAGCTATACGAGATGATGCAGTATTATATTCGTTATTGAAGTGAGGACGCTCCATTTGTAATAGTTAATCGTTAATTTCTATAATATATTTTCTTTATTTAAGAATCGCTAGCTAAGTGCCTCCTGATTCTCTGCTGGTTGTTGCTCCGCGCAAGCGTTGAGATTGTTGAGCTTTGGGATTTGAAAATATTTTATTTATTAAAATTGTAACAGGTTCATATTATTTTTCGCTTTAGCGTTGTCCTATTTTCAAAGGAAATTCTGCCAGATTTTCTGGTAGAATTTCATGGAATAGAGTCTGAGAATCAGAGCATAGTTATAATAGTTAATTTATTTTGAATAGAGTTGGGAATTGAGTCCCACACTCTCCAGTGTAGTTCGGTGAGTGTGATGGTAATAGTTCGAGTTACCTCGACTAGAGTCTCTTTCGCTGTGCATAATCCTTTGTAAGCTGGTCGGGAGAATTCGGGCTGTTACAACTTGCCTATAATTAAAATATCAAATATTCTTAATTAAAGCAAGAAGATAAAGAATTTAAGTAATTCCTAACCACCTAAAGAAACTTCATATAAAAGCTAACCTGCTAACTTTAATTAGGTTAAAGAATCAAATTATGGATTTAATTTATGACCCAGTCAAATTAACATAATTGAAATTTACTTAACTTTCTCAAAAATCTGTTTTAAATTTCTAATATAAAAAAACTGCATCCTGCCCAAATCTCGGCAGAATTTAGTCACGTTTTTTTTAATGAAAAAACATTTTATTTATTTTTTTAAAACCCGTGAATCATCAGTAGCCCAAAGCTGCTTTCACGCATCGTGCCCAGAAGCACGTAAAGCCATACGAAAATTCCGCCAACCATTTCAGGCCACCTCACCGGCAACTCGTCGGTCGATTCCTCCTCGAGCCGACGTCCGAGACCGACGTTTTCACCTTCGGCAGCGAGCAGTTGCTCCGCACGTCGAACGTGCGACGCTTGTGGCTGCCGCCACCTGTTCCCTCACCTACTGCTCGCCGGCAGTCTATGTCACCCACGCCGACTTCCTCGCCGGCAGACCACTGGAGCAGCTTCTAGCCGTGGCTGCTCCTCTTCCTCCCTCCTTTAATTTTTATTTTATTGGAAGGAAATTAAAATTACAACCTTTTGTAAAATTAATTTAGTGATCTTAATTAAATTAAACATAAACTCTTTTATGCCTATTTAGAAAATTAAATTGAAATCTCTATTTTAGTTAATTTTTTGGGTTATTCACATAAATTAATCTCTAATTCATATAAAACACTTTTCAAATGAATTAATTTTCATAAATACACAGTTTTAAACATAAAAATCATATCAATAATATGAATTTAGTATTTGAAATTTAGAGATCTAAAATCAGATTTTAAATTTCAAATTTAGGGTTTCAAGGTTTAAAATTTTCGGCCATGATTATTTGAAAAAGTAAGTAATTAAATCTCCATTTAACCAAATTCAATTATTTATTCAATCCATAATTCAATTCCTCCCCTTAAGCAAATTAAATTAGTCATACACAAACTAAACTTTATGACCAAAAATTTATATGCAAAAGGCTAAAACTGATACCAAAGTAGGATTCTAAGTACTATGAGCGGAATTTCATGAATCCAATTCATAAGCACTTAAAACAGGATCACATGTATATACAATTAAGGATCACATAATAGTTTAGAATTAACCTTTGTAGCGTGAATTCCACAAAGCTTGTTGTAACCCGGAGAAATAACCGCAACTGTGATTCCTCTACTTGGTCCACTAACCCAGATCAACTCTCCACCAATGCTAGTTGGAAGGAAGGAATTCTTCTTCTACTTTAATGGAGTTTTTGTGACTTTTGGAAAGAATATGAGACAGAAGAATAATAAGAGATATCTTATATATTAATTTTATTGTTTAACTACATATATAAGCATATTTAGGTTAGAATCTCTTCCCCTCTCCCCTCCTCTTGGTCGGCCACCCTAGGGCCCCTTTTGGGCTCTAGGTTACTTTAGTTTATCCAAGGTTTATGTGTGGCCTAATAGGATCCATTATATTGGGATACAAATTTATAATTTCCTAACACAAAGTTCTATAACATTCTCTAGCAAGACGTATAGACGACCCAATAGAATGAATTTATTATCTCCATAATACGATCCATAATATAATTAGTAATTGCAATTATGTCGAGGACATAAATCCTTAAATTATTTGGTAGCATCGGGATAAAGTGGACCTAGATAAGAAGCAAAGGTTATAGGACAAGATCTTGGTAGGTCATTGATGAAATATGTACACTTCTAACAAGATTCCTCTCCTAACATCCAATGATGCTTGTTGGAATTTCATTGGTTTATCATTTATGGTGTCAGGGAAAGTAAAATTTACCTAAAAAGGTTGGTGGAGAGGATATTGTTGACGTATAGAGCTTTCAATGTTCATCTTTATATAGACATTGGAGATTTAGGCCAAAGGAAAGATTTTATAGAGGCTACACAAAGTGATAAGCAATACACAACATACCCTTGACTATTGATGAAGAACAATGGGATTGGTTGATTGACAATCATTGGAGTAATGAAAACAAGAGGTTAATTCCTTTCTCATGTTATCCGTTTACTTATTAAATTTGATATATTGATTACATCCATAAAATGCGAGGTCTTAAAAAGCAACCGTTGGTTTGACACGTTCCCCCTTTTCAAAACAATTTACGAAATTTGTGTGATCATATTGGTTTGAATATGTTACGCTTCCCATCTTTCTTAAATTGTTTTTTAGTTGTCTTACGTGAGATTTCTTTCTTTTCGAAAAGAAGGGAATGTGTATTTTTTTACCCTTATGTTATAGTCCACCTTAAACTCATACACGAGATTTCCTTTTGGTTGGCTTCCTTTTGCTTCTTAGTCTATAGGAGTACTAGTAGTTGTTTCCTGCAACTAGTGTCCATCGTCCTATTATATGCACCTGAAATTATTACCTTAAGATTTAATCGTTCACCTTAATATACTTCGTACTACATTCATTTACTAAGATTTTTTCCCGATTGATTAATTTCACATGCACTTGTAGCATATTAGCAAAATTAACACGGAGAACAAGCTTGCTAAAATACCAGCCAATGATTCAAGATCTACAACAAGAATGATGTATGACAAGGTCGGTGTTCGTTGCCTATAATTTTCACTTTCTTTATTATATGATGTACCATATGTTTCTTTTGGTATATATGTAAGCATTTGTTATATCATATGTAGATGAATAAACCACCCATTATTCCGACACAAAATATTGAAGGATCATCAGAACCCATTGAAGTGGAGCAAGAACCCATCTATGTTAGATTATTTGAGAAGACCAAAAAGTAAGGCTATTCACCTTTTTTTTGTGTTAGTTTTCTGCATTGACTAACATTCTTGCTGTCTGTAGGAAGTGACTAATTATATGGTAACATTATCCCACCTGCAGACACCCCCTTTTGCTGCCACCACCTCCTATAGACACTCCCCTTGCTTCCACCACCCCCTACAGACCCCCCTTGCTGCCACCACCCCCTGCAGACACCCCCTTCCTACCACCACCCGCTGTAGATAACCCCCCCTTGCTGCCACCACCCCCTGCAGACCCCCTGCTGCCATTCTTGACTCATGAGTTGTGTCATTGTAATATTAAATGTATATCATTTAGCTCAATTATTTGAATGATACTAGCTAATAATATCTCAAACAATCCCTACCTTCCCTAATATGTCTTTTCTTCATTTAATAGAGATGATAATAGCCAAGTCTTTATCTTAGGAGAGAATAATTATGGGAAGCTAATTCTAAAAAATTGCAAATTTCATGTGCTAGGCATAAAAATAAATATGAGACTACTTGTTGGGAATCGATTGCTGAAAAAAATTATGAAGAACTCAAAAAACTTCATGAAACTTAGATTCGGGAGCACGGTGAGGATACACTCAATGTGAAAGATGCTTACATTAAAACTTTAAAACGGGAATCTAGGTATGTGAGAGGACTTGGTCCTCGAGCTCGACCACCAAAAAGAAGGTAGAACTGGTGAGAAGAATGAACAATTGTCTACCTAAGTTGACACTCTTGCTGCATCAAACGAGGAGCTTAGAGTATCAAATGAACAACTTAAAGCATCTAATGAAGAGTACCATCCAATGAAGAGCTTAGAGCAGAATCTTCTAAAATGAACAAAGAAGCTATTGAACGTGAAAAGAAAATGAGAAAAGATATGCTGAAAATGTTTCGGGAGAAAGAGTAAAAAGATCATTAATCACCCCCTCCCAATTTTTTAACCACACGGGGTATCTAATTATAATGTTTTTGATTTTATTAGGAACAATGGGTCGTGATTATTTTCTAAAATTAGCATAGGAAAGCTATGATAAGGCTTGGATTATGTGAATTTCTTCGTAGATTACAAGTATTGCTAATTAGTTTTTTAGATTTACTTTGAATTATTCAAGTTACATTGGATGTAAAATTTGAAGATTATTTTGTACTCTGATTATATACGATTTGCTATTCCACTAATACTTCTTCTATTATGTCATACTTTTTATTTTTAATAGGTTCATTTAATATATATGAACAGGGAAAAAACTTATAGATTACACGATAACAATAATTCGTAGTCCATACCAATTTGGGCAACAGAATAGGGATTGCACAGTCATTTCAATTTAGTGCAAGATTGAAAATTATGTACAACAATTCGTAGCCTAAAGTATTTTCGGCGACAAAATTGGTCTTGTCCAAAACATCATGCATGTAAGATTACAAGACATTCCAGGCTGACAAAAAATCGTAATTGTTGCACAAAGTTCAGTAATATGAGCGATAAATTTTATGTTGTTGCCAAAAGTCAGTCAAGTATAGGCAGCGATTTAATAAACTCGTTGCCCAACTGTTCCCTTACATGTGCAACGGTAAGAGTCTCGTAGCATAAAAACCATTATGGGCAACGAATGTAACTCGACGCCCAAGATTCAGTTTGTGCGACAATCATAATTTTCGACGCCCTAGTTACAATGGGCGTCGAACCTTAAGCGATGAAATCGAGGCGTCAGTATCCCGTCGCCCAAACATTTGTGCAACGAAATTGATCCATTGGGTAACGAAAACATTTGTCGCCCAAAACCTATTCTCTTGTAGTGTATATACTATTATACTCCCTCCGTCCCAAAATATAGTTCCCATTTCCATTTTGGGTGTCCCAAAATATAGTTCCCATTTCCATATTTAGTTCCACATTTTTCCGTAATTTGTCTAGAAAAACCGTGTCCCATCATTTATTTGCTTCTTAAATTTTGTTTTTTGCTTAGTTTATTCAACCAAAATGTTACAATTAATGCTCTTTCACCAATTATCTCCATTCTCTCTCCTAAAATCATCTTTTCCCATACAACTTTTATTTAAATAAACAAAAAATCTTTACTATCCCAACTTGCATAAATTACCGTGAAAAAAGGGAAATGGGAACTATATTTTGGGACGGAGGGAGTATCATTTTCAAAACTTACGATCCACTATTATATTAATTCAAAAAGCGTGCTCGCTAGGGATATAAGCTTATTCATCCTTGAGCCTCTTTAGAGGTTAGTGATTGATGATGCACTAAGTCTGCCCAACGCCATGGCCGCTAGGCTATGCAACACCCCGTCCAATAGGAAGGGCCCTGCTATGCATGAACATCTAGTAGAGTCATGTATATGGCCGACCAACGGTCGATGATGGGTGACTGGTGCCTAAGAATTGACGAAAAGACCCTTGTTATCCAGGAATTGACTAAAAAGCTCTTGTTGCAATTTGACGTTCGGCTTGTGCCCGATGCCCCTTTGACACCCGTGTTGCTATCAGAGTCGTCTTCCTTGTTGCTAAGCAACATGTGTGGGATACACCTCAAAAGGAGGGTGCCCTTATTGAACCGAGGCCCATGAGGTATGTTGTGAAACAACACAGTATATGATGCTAAATTGTGATGCTAAGGTGCCCAAATTGACCCCTGGACATCACGTCTCGATTAATAAGGGGCTTGTTTCCTCAAAAGCCGCGCAAGCAGTCGCTAGGGGGTTGTTTCCTTGAAAGTCGTGTAAGCTCCTCACCAATGGCTACACGAAAAAGGGGAATGTTGTCAAGCCGTACACAATGTTTCAAAAAGTTACCTAATACTAAATTCCAATTGTTACCTTTAGCCATTGCTACCGGCCATCAATCAAGTTATGGAGGACAAGAAACAAATGATACACGAGCAAATACAACAATAATTGACTCGAGTAAAAAGTTACCTATTACTAAATTTCAATTGTTATCTTTTACCATTGCTACCGGCTACCAATCAAGCTATGAAGGACAAGAAACAAATGACACACAAACGAGTACAACAATGAATTGACTTGAATACATTCGGAAAATGACATGTTCTCATAGCCTTGAGTTATAAAGGTGAACAATTGCACAATGCCACAGACCAATCGCAATAGACTGTTAAAATTGCTTAGACAGAGTGTCTAGTGGTTCACTTAGCTCTCTTAATATGGTGGAATAGTTTTCACGTTACATACAACGCGAATATTTTGTTTGGTGATAAAATCACCAATGCTTTAAGATCTAAAAATACATGATCGTGCAGTCCCCTAATTTTTTTTGCTGCCTCATGAATCAACCTTGAAATTTCCAAAAGGCCAAAGCAAAAATACAGCGTAATATGTTTCAAAATCAAGCATGTTAACTACCAACTCACTGGAATGGCCAAACAATAGATGAATTCCTATCTCACAGGACACATTAGCTACTGTTCCTTGAGCATAAACCCTTCAACAGTTACATGGGCTCGCACTAAGACAAAGCATTGTTGGGTTCTGGATTTGCCTCTGATGAGCTGATGATCTCTTCAAAGGTTTCCATGTCAATGGTCATACCATCATCCACAACAGCATCTACTTCTGACATTACTTCATCCCTGTCTCCCATCATTGATTCCCCACCATTTTCTACTGAATTAGAGTGTGGAGGATGAGGAGATTGAGACGGTGGCTGAGGCAGAGGCTGGGCATCCTGAACCTGCTCTCTTGAGTCATCTGCTACTTGGGCAATTGAGGGAGGATATGGATCTGTAGTTTTCGTCAAAGTACTTGTCACCAACAGATTCTGTGAACCATGCCATAAACCTTTCCAATCAGTAATCAAGTCCACAAGTTATGGTGAGTGGTGACACCTATAAGAAACATATCCTAGTACTTATAGATAATACGCATTTCAAAGTTTACTTTCCCCACAAATCTTGGTTGTACAAAGTATACAACATAAATATCCAACATTAACATGAGTAGTCAGATCACTACCGAGCTAGCATGAAAACTTTGCCCAAGTCATGACTTAATATTTGAGAGGATGACATCTCCAGGATGGACTTCAAACTCAGGTACATTAGATGCAGTTGGACAAAAGACTGTCAACCTAGCCAATTTGATCTAATAATTACAAATCTCACAAGAAGCGCTGCAAGCTTGTTTCAAATATTTCGTTCAAATGGTATCTTATGCCTAACACTCCATTGCCAAGTCAAATAATAATTTACTGAAGGTTTTGGACTGAAGAACGAACAGAAACAATTCATGCTCAATCTAAGTGCTGAGATGACCATATTAAATCAGTGTGGATACTGGGATTACATAAAATGATGGACTTGCTTGTGTTAGGCCAACTGGTTTTGTTTGGTTTTAAGCCATAAGTCAGGTTAGCTCTGGTCAACAGCATCAATTTTAATGATATGAGTATCATAAGCATGAAGTTTAAATTATAAGCATAGTCCAGGCTGCCTAAGCATACAATGTCATCATTTAAATTCTGATTTTAAAATAAATAAAACTTCAAATAAACTTTACAAAAGATAAAAGAACATATATAGAATTTAAGATAAGAGAAAAATGAAGAGCTTAATAAACTACTAAAAAATAAGGTTGGGGAAATTGATAATGACCTTTAATATAAAGTTGAAAAAGTTGTAGCTTTTGCACCATAAATTATAAAACAAAACATCAAAAAATATTCTACATTTAATTATTACTTCCTCAATCCCATAATATAGTGCTTGATTCTCATTTTTCACGGGAATTAAGGAAAATGGAATTAATAGTAGAATTTCCAAAAAAATACATTTAATGAAATGCTTTTTTGATACTTTTGTATTGAAACTAGTTATTTATTTTCTTTTTCCTTTAAACAAAATCAAAAGGCAATAAATGTTCCTTGTTATGGTGTAAAGCAATAAATGGGGTCACATGTTTTGAGAGAAAAGTAGGGGTATTTTGGAAAATTTGTGTAGAAATTAAGGATAATTTAATCTAAATAAATTGACAAAAAAGAAAATAGGCACAACATTGTTGGGATACCAAAAAAGGAGTGGGAGCACTATATTATGGAACGGAGGGAGTATTACTATAATTTAGCCCTTTCGACACCTTGAAATGTTTCCAGATATCAGATGGGTTGTCTTCCATGAACATTGGATAGTTTTTAGTCACGTCTGGTTTTGCCAATGGGAAAACCTCGTAGTAATTTTATGAGGGTGCCTTTTGGTGGTCTATTTCCGACGATCATTGCATTAGATATATGGCGAAAAATATAGTTGGTCTAGTTTTTGCACAACAATTCAGCTTCGCCTTTTATGAAACCTTCTTGAGCAAAAAGTCGAAAAGTCACACACCCAGGTCATGCTTTCCTAATTCATATGACAAGGATGCATTGCATGATGTAGAATTTCAAGGAATGGAATTCAACAACAGTTAGGGTGGAAATACACATGTAGATATAAAAATGAAAAACTTGGTACCTTCTGAAGAATATAAAGTTCATGATAAAAGCATATCAATATTAAAAGAATTTCAAGCTGCAGCTATGTAATTAAGTTTCAGGAAGTGAGAAGCAAGAGAGCTATAACATACTTTTTCTAGTGCCAGAGCAAGTTTCGACAGATTTGGGTAGATAGTCCGCGCACTCAGTAAAATCTGTTCAGGCACAGAGTTGTAGAAACGTCAAGACAAGCAGAAGATGGTGTAAAAAGGCACAAATGCAATTATGAATCCAGGTGCATCCCTTTCTTCAGTAACAAGCAAGCTCCAACTCATTTCAGAGGATCAAACAGGAAATATATGACTTTGACACTTCATACAGAACAAGTGTCGGAAAAGTAAAAGTCTCTTATTCCAAGTAAATTATTCACCCAAAATGATCTCTTATCTAGAATAACTTAACCCACCCAACCGAGAGAGAGAGAGTGATTACTGATTAGTAACCTATGCATCTTTGCATTGTTTACAAAGCTGTAGATAAACAATACAGCAACTACATGTCAATCAAGATCAACAAGCAAATACAGTCAGAGGGAGATGTTGATTGTATCCTAGGCATCTTATGTGGGTTAAGTTATGTGGCACGTGATCCACCGTCTTTTAAAAAAATTGAACACTTTTATTTGGCGGGGGGGAAGCGGATATAAAACAGAAAGCTACAACGTGCACATGTCTAACAGTCAAGTAATAAATCTCCCCTCTACGACTCTAAGTTAGATTAAGAGAAAAGAAAAAGAAAAAGAAATGCAATCTATACAAATATATTAAAAGGCGTGCGAAAGAAAGTTTATGTGCCACGTGGCACTCTCCTCAAATTTCTAATGCAAATGTTCATGTGTACTCCTCACTTTTAAAAAAATATGTAAGTACAAGGTATCAAACACGTGACCTTTGAAATGAAACGTAAGAGCTTAACCATCAATACACTATGACTTTGTTGTTGAATGTTTCAATTAAAATATGACAAGTCTTGTAATAATTGTACTTAACTAAAAAAACTTAACAAGTATATACTCCCTCCGTTTTTTATTGCTACACTGTTATATGCACAACAATTTATGCAATGTCACTTTCAAGCTTTTTGGAGTGTATTTTTTGATCCATAATGTAAAATAATGAGAAAAAGTGAGAAAATTGTATTTTTTGGTTGGAAAAGTGAAGAACAAATATAGAAGTAGTACTTTATAATGGACCAAGTATCCCAAATAAGGAAAATATAGTAATTAAAAAGAAACAATCATTTAAGAAAAATGTAGCAATTAAAAAAAAAAAAAAGGGAGTACATCTTTAGCACTCCTATTACATAACTTACAAGATAATATGGATGTCATATTCTCTTACCACAATTCCTTTTGAGGTATTGTTTTCAAACTCAAAACTTTCAAAAAAAAAAAATTACTTATCACGTCGTGACGTGAATTTCTCAATTTCTTAATGGACAAAAAATACGAAAGTAGCAAAATAAATTATGAAATATAAAATAGTAACATATTTGTTTATTGTAAGTTTGTAACTGACCCAGGGCATCGCGCAGGCAAAAAAACTAGTTTCCTAAACTAAAACCCAAAAAGTATCGTCTCGTAAAAGAAAATTCTAAAAAAAAAAAAAAAAGTGCTTTGAGTATCTATCCAATGTGCATGGAAGACAACCCAATTGTGATATCTGGCTATATAGAGAAAAGAAAAAACAATTTTAGATTGAATATAATAGAATTGTTAATAAACTCGATTATTGATGATGACTACAATCAAACTGAACTAATCAATTCGAAAATGACGAGGTTTTTTAAAGATATTTTGGAGTAAGTAATTCTCGAATTAGCCAAAAATAATACTCCCTCTGTCCCAGAATACTCTTTACACTTTCCTTTTTTATCTGTCCAGAATACTCTTTACACTTCTTTTTTGGGATATGACCCACTATAGTTTTAATCATTATACCTTTTAACTATTGGCCCACCTCTCTCTCCTCGAAATAAAATTATACTGCTCTTATTACCTACCAACTTTATAACCCACATTCTCTCTCCTTACTTTTCAATAAAATAACAATTGATAACAAAAAAACAACTTATCATCTAAAACTACGTGCCTTAAAAGTGTCAAAAGTATTTTGGGACGGAAGGAGTACAAAATTACACATAACTTAATTAGAGTTGGCTTTTTTGTCAAGAATATCTGCTTTTTCCTTGAAAATAATTCATTCCCCGGGTATTGATATTGGGAAGACAAAAGCTCTTCCTAAAGCTTGTTTTCAAGCTTTGTATCGTTCAAAGATAAGATTTGAATTGAGTATATTCTTTAGAGGTGTTTCTTCGTCACTAGTCATTTTAGTTTGTGCCTTAAAGAGGACGAATATCTTATTCATCTCACATTCTATCTCTTTTTGCTAGTTATATTTGAACTTGTTTGTCTTGAGTACGGTCCAACTTTGTTCGATGAAAGATGCTATTTTTGCTTGGAAAAGGACGGAAAGAGGTTGGCATATCAAGGTTTCGAAAGTGCTTCCATTGCCAATTTAGTGGTGCACTTGAAAGAAAGAAACCAAAGGACATTTTATAGGCAAATAAGTACATGCACCCAAGTGCATGTAGAGCATGGTGCACCATTTTCTAAACTACGTCATTTTATCATTTTTACAGTCTATAATTTTAAAAATTATTGTTATTTGCTTCCTTAAATTTTGCAACAAAAAGTTCCTTTCTCAAATTTAAATTTAAAAGGTATATGTTCTTTTACCTTAAGTGTAGATGTATTCATTTACTATATGTTCTTTTCATTATAACCTTTTTTCTTTCATAAATATAAATTTACACGTTTTTTAATTTTAAGTCGTGTATTCTTTTTTAAAGTAGAAAAGTTGTTGAAAAAAGTTTGTGTTCTTTTATATGAATGATATGTTCTTTTTGGGTGCACAATGAGCATTGTGCATCTTAGTGCATAATCCACGCTTTGCATTTTATAGGGGTTAGATTTCTCTCGTGAAACTATATATATCTATATATACTTCATTTAAAAATAATATATAGAAGTAAGTTCATATGAGAATGCATACTTATATGAGAAATGAGAATGAATTTTACATGCTATAACTCTTATAAATAAGTGATGTAACTCTAATGAAAAAGTGATGTAACTCCAAAAACAAAAAATTTGAAAAAAAAAATTCAAAAAAAAAAAATTTGTTTTTTTGAATTCAAAATTTTTTAGAGGGATATAACTCTAATGAATAAGTGTTGTAACTCTAAACCAATCGTGTGGTTGAGATTCATTCTCATTTCTCATGTAAAGAGCATTCTCATGTGATCTTGCCTCTATATATATATATATATATATATATGTATGTATATATATATATGTATGTATATATATATGTATGTATATATATATATGTATGTATATATATATGTATGTATATATATATATGTATGTATATATATATATGTATATGTATATATATATCTATATGTATGTATATATATATATCTATATGTATGTATATATATATATCTATATGTATGTATATATATATATATATATATATATATATATATGTATATATATAAACAAAAGTTTACGTGAGAATACTCCTTATGTGAGAACATGATATTTGTGGAATAGTAATCCATTTTAGTAAAATTATAATCTTTTTCTAAGTACTACATGATAATCCTTTTTCCTGAAAACGTGATTCTTTTGGAAAATTCGCCTTGCAAGGAAAAGAAATGGTTACAATTTAGCCAAAATAAATTATGTATTGTGTAAAAGATATTACTACCAATTGATCTCATGTTCTCATATAAGGATTCTTCTCGCGATAACTTAACCATATATATGTATACATGTAGTTTCTTGTCACTATAAATTATAGTGTCCTTGGGTCTTTGACAAGTTTTAACTACACAAAGAGAAGATACGGAGAGCACAAGAGTTAAAGAAATAATTAATTACCTTGAGTCTGATAGCCATCTAAAACACATCACTATGTAAGAAAATAGAGCGAATAGGCTTACTAAACATCAGCACCATCTTATGAGTAAAAGAATTAAGCCTCGCCCTCTTTCTACTAATGAAAAATTAAGTTATTATTGAAAGGCAGAAAATTCTAGATACTAAATGATAATAAAGACCTTTTTGCTGCAGGTTTGGCAAGTTTCAATTATAAAATAGAAGATATCAGGAAGGAAATATCAACTTATAAAATCAAATTACCTCGCAAAGTCTTTGCAATGTGAATGGTGGTCCTTCTATAAAACTAAAAAGAGCTGTACACACAAGGAAACATAAAAACTTTCCATCAGAATTGTCAACAGTTATTACCAAAATCAGCATAAGCAAAAACTTGGTATAGGAGCCAGCTTGTACCACTTTGGTTTGATTCAAAAGAAAGTCAACAGCAACAAATAATCATAAAAACAAAAAAATCTAAAACGGCACTTTCCACTCTACCATGAATTTGATAGTTAGCAGACTGGTGCTTCTAACTCATGGCCTGATTCACCAATCACAATACTTTACTAAATAGCCTGATATGGTCCTCAGCAAAATGACAAGCGACTATATTGCCCTCAAGTATTAGAGTTGTTCACTTCCACATATCTAATACACAATAGTCCTTCTAACTTTGTTGTTTCCATAGGTCTCAAAGGCACACCTTTGACCATTGATAACTTAATTTAAGTACTAATTAAATCTATGAAAGTTGGTATTACAAGAGCACACATAAAGAGAGATATAACAAAATTCAACGACATTATCTTTATATATTGGTGAGATTTCATGGTCGAATTTGTGAAGTTTGATTGCTAAGCCCTCACATCAACACCCCATATTGTACACGTATGCAAGGAGAAAGAAGGATAAAAGGACTAAGGGTAATGAAGTCATTAATCAAGTTATTACAGGTGGCAGGTTGGTATTGAAGGAATAGAAGAATGTTCTGCAGCCATAATTGAATGGGTGAGTGGAGGAATGGCTAGGTGTCAGTAGAGAGAGAGAAATAGAATACTGAATCATGTAATAAATAGGAGCTTGAGCTCAGTAGGAGTTTTCATCCAGAAATTGAGCGAAGCGAAAGACAGGCAAGGCTGGGAGATCCTTTACTTCTCAAATTGCAAGGATTGTATATTGAGGTTGCTGAGTTTTCTCATTAATACAGTTATCTTTGATGCGTGCATGGATGACTCCATTAAGCTATCTTTATTTGCTTTCTAAGGTTGTTGCATGGTTTTACTTTACTCTTAAAGTGAAGGTTTTACATGTAACCAAAACAATGTCTTTTATTCTTTTATGTTAGTTAAGTCAGATAATTAAAATAGTTTATTTTAGCTAAGGGCCGAAAATTCAGTTGTGATTCATTTACTTAAGCTCCAAGGGGGATTGTTTGCTCATCTCATCAATACATGGCTTAGGCGTGTGGTTTTGTAAGGTTTATGGAAAGTTTTTGCAAAGCTTTCCTAAATCCAATGTTTCCTTAAGTGTGTTAGAATCTAGGCTAATTTTAAAGGGAAAACTTTCCTATTATTTGCCTTGTGAAATTCGGCCATGATTTAGCTTGGAGGGCAAGGATTGTTTGCTCATCCTATCAATACATGTGCACGCCTAATCAATAAAGAAAGAGTGAGTTTTTATATTAAAAGAATTTGAATGATTGTTCCATTGAATATTGATGTTTGTACCAAAAACACATAAATTGAGGTTTGTGTGCATCTCCTAATTGAGGTTAGTGAGAGATCCTCTAGTTCTCGAGGGAACAAGAGTATTATCCTTGTTACTTTGTCACGTTTTCCTTAGTTTAGTTCACATAACTTTCGAACTTGTTAACTTCGACGTTCATAGCAACCAGCAATCATATCAATCCTCGTGCCAGTGCCTATTTCTCTTGTTTTCTTTGTTATGTGTTAGTTAAATGACCCCAACACCTAGCAAATTAGTATCAGGGCGCAAGATTTCGGCGAGCAAAACCATAGCGACGTCCAACACTCAGCGCATCGAGAGAGCATTGTAGAGGTGCGTGCAGCCATGACACGAGCAGTGGAACGTTACAACAAATTTTGTCCACTCAAACAGCCACTAGCCTCCACCAATTAGGTGAGGAGATGGCGAAAATTTCGGGAGAGAGGAGATGGCAGATCGAAGGAAGGTCGTGGTGGTGTAGGTGGAAAGAGAGGAGCGTCGGACTGGGGCAACCCACAGGAAAGGAGAGGTCAGGGTTGGCGAGAAAATCGAGGTCGAAACTGATATGGATGCAAAGGCACTTGTTAACCATGAGCCTATTGACTTGACCATGGACACTTTAGGGTTCCAAATCAAGAACAAGAACCAAGTCTTGGCTTGTGTGCTAACATGGGACTTGGATGATGGCGTGGAGAGGAGTAAAGAGGAGTCCTAGTTCTGTTAGGATTACTCCTTGCTTTCTACATAGAATCCTAGTAGAATAAGGATTGCTATGTTTATGTTTTATGTTTTATGTTTTACAAGATAAACATGTGACTTGTACATGTTATCTTTTAGGCGTGTCTTTTAATAATTAGGAGTAGGATAAGTTTATGTTTTCCTAGTAGAATTAGGATAAGTTTTCATAGTTGGATTAGCCTAAGTTGTACCCTATATAAAGGGGACGTTTTCTTTCAATAATAACTTAGAGATTTTGTGTGTTTAAACTTATTCTTGATTGTTTGTTTTCGAGCTTACAATTGAAACCATTAATTATTCTTCAGGAGTGTTGAATACTTAGTGTTAAACATCTTAAATTCAGGAGTGTTTTTAAGAGTGTTTAGAGTCTTTATTCAAGTTTCAGGAGTGATCTTGGATAAATTCATATCCCTTGTTCAACTTTTATGCTTGTTAGTTCGAGTTCTTGGAGTCTTTTCTTCAAGATTCATATTCATAACTTGATTATTAGACTTCTTGGTTTAGTAATCATATCAAGTGGTATCAGTTTTCCAAGGAGGTGAGGATAGAAAGGATTCTCATAACAAGAAAGATCTGAGGGATATACATTGCAAGCTTTGATCTTTGGTTACCAAGAACCAATCTTGACACTTCAAGATTGCTACGACAAGGTTCAAGAAGTGGTTATACACCCAAGATTCCACTTTGTGCTTCCAAGATTGCATCAAGATCCAATCTTTAGGATCAAGAAAGGGTAGGAGACACTTGAAGACACCTTAACCATGACGTCCGAGATGGACAAACTTGCTATGGCTATGAGTGAATTGGCTCGTACTCAAACTGAGGCAAGCAATCATACAAGAAGAATAGAGGCACGTTTAGATGCTATTGCCGACATAATCACCAAGAGACTCAATCCAAATAGTGCGTCATATATAGGCCTACATTCGGAGGATGAAGGGGATGAAGGTGAAGCAAGATCATCCAAGAACGCCTATCAAGATGATAGAGGGTTGAAGCTTGATGACTACACTGGTGAAGGCAAACCTGAGGACTTATTGCAGTGGATTCGCCAACTAGAAAAGGTGAGTGAGTATAGGGGTTTCGATGATCGAAAGAAGTTCAAGGTGGCTGCCATTAGACTCACGAAATATGCTGGAATTTGGCTTGAAGGGTTGCACGCACAAAGAGCCAAAAAACAAGGCCAAGTTATGTAGTTGGGAGAAATTGAAAGGGAAGCTCAAAGATAAATTCCTACCTGATGACTACGAGCACAAACAGTTCATGAGGCTTACATCAATAAGCCAAAATAATCTAAGTGTGCATGAATACACTATGGAGTTTGAGAAACTAGGCCTTATGTGTGACATAGAAGAGAAAGAGATGCACAAAACAGCAAGGTACATTAAAGGCTTGAATAAGAGCATAGCCAAGAGAGTTGAAGTTTCTACTTATCACTCCTTTACGGATGTGACTAAGTTAGCTCAGAAATTTGAAAAATATAACAAGGAAGAGAAACCTAAGGGAACATACACACCTAGGTATGACCCTAATGCAAAGGAAAGGCTACTACTTCCTACACAAGGTGGAACGAAAATCCTAAACCTAACAATACACCTAAGGAGGACACTACTATGGAGAAAACTAAAGTGGTCGTGCCTAAAGAGAAGTTTGAGGAGTTGAGGAAGTGCTTCAAGTGTCAAGGAAGAGGACACATAGCAAGCAACTGCCCTACCAAGAAGGCTCTCACCATGAGGCAATACTTAGTCTTGAATGAAGAGGAAAGCATGTATGAGTTCGTCCCTCAAGAAGAACAAAACATGGAGGCAGATGATGAAGAAGAGGATGCTTTTGCAGAAGATGATACAAGGCTAATTGGAGTGGTTAGGCGCACCTTACATGTGGATCATACACCTAACATGGCACAACGGGAGAATCTTTTCCATACTAGATGCAAGGTAGGTGAATATACATGTAATGTAATAATAGATAGTGGTTCTTGCACTAATGTTATTGCAGTTGAAGTGGTGTCTAAACTCAATCCCATCACAAGGGCACACCCTAAACCCTACAAATTGAGTTGGTTGGATGATAGCACTGGCATGAGGGTGAAGAAACAAGCACTTATTCCCTTCTCTATAGGAGGCTATAAAGATGAGCTATGGTGTGATATATTGCCTATGAGTGCATGCCATCTTCTACTTGGAAGACCATGGCAATTTGATAGGAAAGTTATTCATGAAGGGGACTCCAATGTCTATTCTGTATTGGTTGGTTCCAAGAGGGTTAGATTACATCCTCTAAACCCTAATCAAGTGGCGCCTAAACAACAACCTAAGACACCAAGTTACTTCCTAAATGCAAAAGAATTCGAGCATGGGGTAGAGGAAGAAGGTTATGCTTATGCTTTGGTTGTGAGGCAAGTGACTACAAGTATCAAAGTTCCTAACAATGATCAACTTGAAACTTTGATGCACGAATTCAAAGATGTTTTCCCTGAAGAGTTACCACAAGGACTTCCACCTTTGAGAGGGATAGAACATGCTATTGATCTTGTTCCTGGCGCACCACTACCTAACAAGCCTGCTTATAGGTGTGATCCAGTGGCTTCTAAGGAATTGCAACGCCAAATTGAAGAACTAATTGAAAGAGGTTATGTAAGGGAAAGTATGAGTCCATCTGTTGTGCCAGCTTTGTTAGTCCCTAAGAAAGATGGAACATGGAGGATGTGCATAGATAGTAGAGCAGTAAACAACATCACAGTTAAATATAGGTTTCCTATGCCTAGATTGGAGGATGTGTTGGATGAATTACATGGTGCTTCAATCTTTTCTAAGATTGATCTTCGAAGTGGATATCATCAAATGAGGATTAGGGAAGGAGATGAATGGAAAACAGCCTTCAAGACAAAGCAAGGTTTGTATGAGTGGATGGCCATGCCCTTTGGCTTATGCAATGTGCCTAGTTCCTTTATGAGGCTAATGAATGAGGTACTTCGTTCTTTCCTTAATAAATTTGTGGTTGTTTATTTAGATGATATACTAATCTATAGCAAGAGTGTGGAAGAACATTTGGTTCACTTGCGCCATCTCTTCATAAAATTAAGAGAACAAAAACTCTATGGAAAGCTAGAGAAGTGTGAGTTTCTTGTAAACAAGGTGGCGTTTTTGGGGTATATTGTGTCACAAGAAGGAGTTCATGTTGATCCTGATAAAGTAAAAGCTATTTCATCTTGGATAGCACCCAAGAATGTGTCTGAATGTCGAAGCTTTCATGGCTTGGCATCCTTTTATAGGAGATTCATTAGAAACTTTTCTTCTATCATGGCACCTATCACAGAGTTAATGAAGAAAGGAGAGTTTACTTGGACTTCCTTAGCACAACAAGCATTTGAAGACATAAAAGGTAAACTATGTTGTGCACCTGTTTTAGCATTACCTAATTTCCATAAACTATTTGAGGTGGAATGTGATGCAAGTGGAGTAGGAATTGGAGCTGTTCTATTGCAAGAAAAGAGGCCAATTTCATACTTTAATGAGAAGTTGAGTGGAGCTAAACTCAACTATTCTAACTATGATCGAGAATTGTATGCCATTGTACGTGCATTAGATCATTGGTCACATTATCTTAGGCCAAAACCTTTCATTCTATTCAGTTGAAGCCTTAAAGTACATTCATAAAGCTCAATCATAGGCATGCTAAGTGGGTGGAGTTTCTTCAATCTTTCACATTTTCTTCAAAGTATAAAGAAGGTAAGACAAATATGGTGGCAAATGCATTGTCTAGGCATTCTTATTTGTTAACTATTGTGGATGCACAAGTCCTAGGGTTCGAACATCTAAAGGAGTTATACAAAGAAGATGTGGATTTCAAGGAGAAAATGGCTCGACAAGAAGGTCCTTATGTGTTACATGAAGGTTTTCTTTTTAAGGGAAACAAGTTATGTGTGCCTAAGTGTGGTGTGAGAAGGCTTCTAGTAAGGGAGGTTCATAGTGGAGGAGTGGCTGGACATTTTGGAGTTCAAAAGACTCTTGATGCATTACAAGAAAACTTCTATTGGCCACACATGGTAAAAGATGTTCACTTGGTGGTTACACATTGTGCTACTTGTCAAAAGTCTAAGAGTACTTTCCATAAAGGTCTCTATACACCATTACCAGATCCTCATCAACCATGGGATAGTGTGAGCATGGATTTTATAGTAGGGTTGCCTAGAACTCAAAGAGGGAAAGATGCCATAATGGTGGTGGTGGATCGTTTCTCTAAGATGGCTCACTTTGTTCCTATGCACAAAACTGATAATGCATCACATGTAGCTGATTTATACTTTAGAGAGATCATTAAACTACATGGCATACCAAGGAGCATTGTATCTGATAGGGATTCTAAATTCCTAAGTCACTTTTGGAGATGGTTGTGGCGCATGCTAGGTACTAAGTTACTCTTTAGTACAAGTCATCATCCTCAAACCAATGGTCAAACTAAGGTGACAAATCGTACATTGGGAACTTTGCTAAGAGGATTGGTGAGTAAGACACAAAAGGATTGGAATATCAAGCTTGTTCATGCAGAATTTGCTTATAATAGAGCACATTCATCTACTACATCTCATTCACCATTTGAGGTAGTGTATGGTATTAATCCTTTACTTCCTATTGATTTTGTTGCAATGCCTAAGCATGAGATACACATGGAAGCAAAGAAGAGATTAGAAGCATTCAACAAAACTTGTGAACAAGTGAAGGCGAGGATTGAAAAGATGAATATCCAATACAAGACAAGAGCTAACAAGGGGCGCAAACAACATAGGTTCAAGGTTGGTGATATTGTATGGATACATTTGAGGAAGGAAAGGTTTCCTAGCAAAAGGAAGAACAAGCTTATGCCTGATGGATCATTTGAGGTTATTGGAGTCATTGGAGATAGTGCTTACAAAATAGATTTACCAGATGAGTATGGGAATGTAAGTGCTACTTTGAATGTAGGTGATCTATCTCCTTACTATGATGATGAGAATTTGAAGGCAAATTCTTTTGTGGAGGGGGAGAATGATATGGATGCAAAGGCACTTGTTAACCATGAGCCTATTGACTTGACCATGGACACTTTAGGGTTCCAAATCAAGACAAGAACCAAGTCTTGGCTTGTGTGCTAACATGGGACTTGGATGATGGCGTGGAGAGGAGTAAAGAGGAGTCCTAGTTCTGTTAGGATTACTCCTTGCTTTCTACATAGAATCCTAGTAAAATAAGGATTGCTATGTTTATGTTTTATGTTTTATGTTTTACAAGATAAACATGTGACTTGTACATGTTATCTTTTAGGCGTGTCTTTTAATAATTAGGAGTAGGATAAGTTTATGTTTTCCTAGTAGAATTAGGATAAGTTTTCATAGTTGGATTAGCCTAAGTTGTACCCTATATAAAGGGGACGTTTTCTTTCAATAATAACTTAGAGATTTTGTGTGTTTAAACTTATTCTTGATTGTTTGTTTTCGAGCTTACAATTGAAACCATTAATTATTCTTCAGGAGTGTTGAATACTTAGTATTAAACATCTTAAATTCCGGAGTGTTTTTAAGAGTGTTTAGAGTCGTTATTCAAGTTTCAGGAGTGATCTTGGATAAATTCATATCCCTTGTTCGACTTTTATGCTTGTTAGTTCGAGTTCTTGGAGTCTTTTCTTCAAGATTCATATTCATAACTTGATTATTAGACTTCTTGGTTTAGTAATCATATCAGAAACATAGGGGATGCATCGGAGGAAGCAAATGAAGTAGGGTTTGGTGGTGGATTTCAGGCGGGTGGCAACTGGCGAGGGAAGAAGTTGGACTTACTGATTTTCACGAGTCACAACTTGGATGGATGGATCCTTCGCGCTAAAACATTTTTCACCTTCTACCATCTTAGCTAGGAGGAACAGGTGGAGGTTGCGTTGGTATGGCGATGCCCTCTTGGTATCAGCGCAAAAATCGTCGGCGTCGCATTCTAAGGTGGTCCAAGATGAAGGCCATGCTTCTCATGCGGTTGTTTGACACCACTATGGAGTCGTTACATGAACAATGACTATAGGAGAGTACATGAGACGTTTCATTGAATTATTAGCACCCTTGAAGGGGATTCTTGAATTAGTGGCCCAACCGAGTTCACTAACACGTTAAAAGAAGAGATCAAGAATGAGATGCGACTTATTGGGCCCAAATCCTTGGATGACGCCATGGAGTTGGGTGTCCAGATTGAGGCTAAGAAGAAATGGGACTCCACAAGTCAGGCCTCTTATTAGTGTAGGTGAGCCCATAGCTTTAACCACTCCACCTTTTTAGCTAAATCTCACAATTCTTACCCTAACTTCACTCTTCCCTTTGTCACTGAAGCAGGTAGGGGCTAGGTGATTTCCTTCTCCAGCAAGGCCATCCGATAGCATATTATAAAGACTTTGGGAGTTCGGGCTCAGTCTACGTCTAACTACGAAAAAGAATTGATGGTCGTGGTACTTTTTAAATTGGAGGCACTATCTCCTGGGTAGGCCATATATCATTCACTCCGATCAACAAAGTCTCAGGCATTTGTTGCAATAGTGGGAACTTGCTCGGGAGTATAAAAAATGGGTGGGTAAATTATTTGGGTTTGATTTTGAAATTAAGTACAAGACGGGGGGAAAGTAATAGAGTGGCAGACGTTTTGCCGGCAGCTCGCAACTCCCCCTTGGAAGGGTTGACAGTGGATACTGAAGTACAAGGGTCGTTTGGTCATCCCTAGGCACTCATCTTTGTCCTCTACACTCATGAGGGAGTACCATTCGTCACCTCTAGGTCGTCACGCTGGGGTATCCAAAACCTACCAAAGACTCGCCGTTGAATGGTTCTGGAGAGGTATGAAGGACATTACCAATTTTGTGCAAAGTTGTCATGTCTATCAACAAAAAAAAAAGTCCACTGTGAGTCTCGCGGGATTATTACAGCCTCTTCCCATTCCCTCAACAATCTAGGAAGACATTTCTATGGATTTTGTGGAGGGGCTCCCCAAGTCCTTAGGTTTGGACACGGTGGTGGTGGTGGTGGATAGATTGACCAAATATGGGGATTTCATAGGACTCAAACACCCTTTTACAACACCCTCTCTAGCTGTAATTCTTCATCAAGGAAGTGATAAGGCTCCATGGGTTTCCTTCTACCATTGTCTATGACAGAGACCGTATTTTTATGAGCTTGTTTTGGGGAGAATAATTTAAGCTACAGGGCACCAATCTCCACAAGAGTACTGCTTACCATCCTGAGTCTGATGGCAAACCCAAGTAGTCAATAAGTCCCTTAAGGCTTATTTGCGATGTTTTATTAAGGACAAATCCATGTCATGGCCACTTGCTTCCCTTGTTCATGAGAGAGGTAGCACTTCCATTTGTTCCCTCAAAGATCAGCTTATACAGAGGGACACTATCTTAGACGAACTCAAGTTTTACTTGTTGCAAGCTCAAAATGCAGTAAAACTGCAGGAGGATAAAAAGAGGAGAGAAGTGCACTTAGATGTGGGAGATTTGGTGTATCTACGTCTGCAGCCTTACAGGCAACAATCCTTAGCCAAGAGGATGCATGAGAAGCTTTCTGCAAGGTTTTATGGACCTTTTCAGATTACCAAGAAGGTTGGACCAGTAGCATATCAGTTGGCTCTTCCACGGATGCCAAGATACACCGTGTGTTTCATGTGTCACAACTCAATGAAGCGGTAGGGCAACCTCATACCTCCACAATTGTCTACCGACATGGTTCTTGAAACTCAACCTGAGCACCTCCTGTGGGTACGCTGCAATTCACACAACCTTGCTGATGCTACTGAAGTTATGGTGAAATGGAACAATCTGCCGGAATATGAAGCAACCTGGGAATCTGTGGCTTTACTCAATGCAAGATTTCCAGATTTCCACCAGTACATGTATGCAAGGAGAAAGAAGGATAATAGGGGTAATGAAGTCATTGATCAAGCTATTACAGGTGGCAGCTTGCTATTGAAGGAATAGAAGAATTTTCTGCAGCCATAACAATATGGGTGAGTGGAGGAATGGTTAGGTGTCAGTAGAGAGAGAAATAGAATATTGAATCATGTAATAAATAGGAGCTTGAGCTCAGTAGGAGTTTTCATCCAGAAATTGAGTGAAAGAAAGGCAAAGCTTGGGAGATCCCTTCTCGAATTGTAAGGATTGTATTGTCATGTTGCTGAGTTTTTTCATTAATACAATTATTATCCTGTTGTTGGTGCCTATTTCTCTTGTCTTCTTTATTATCTGTTAGTTAGGTCACCATAGCACCTAGCAGTGACCTAGAAAAAAGCAAATGAGACCCTTTGGGGGATCGACGGGAGGATATTTGAATCCCCACTCCAGCAGTATTGTGAAGCATATATATGGCAGGGAAGCCAAAATTTCGGCATCAACAGCAAGTGTCTCCATGAACTCCCAACAAAATATATACTGTGTGCTGTCCATGGTTTCGGATGATGATGGCACCAAAAGGAGGCAGATAATAATTTCTAAAACGGGAGCAAGATATGATGACAAAAGACTAGCACTAACATGTATACCGTTGCAAACATAAGAAGACTAGCAAAATCATGTATAGGTGAGGAAACCAACATATAAGAGGATAATTAAGAGGATAATATCAAAGCTGCAATAGGATTTGTATAAGACCCTGAAAACAAAACGCAAAGGCATTCTTTATGTATATACTAAGACAACGATATTAGCAGCATGGGGTTATTTCATACTTGCCCAAGTCAAGGAAAAAAATCAATGCATCTACATTATCAGTTATCAAAGTCATAGCTTTGTCATAATGAAAGCGAGAATCCCTCATCTCCTCTGTTCTGAGCAATTTGAATAGGGAATCTCTTTTATGCCAGCTGGATTAGCTAAAATGTTAGGTTTTACAAATTTCAGTTACGCTCTACTCAGGGAGAACTAAAATTTCAAATTCTATAATATTCATGGTTGTAATGATTAATTAATTTACTTGTTAGCTCAGAACAGTCTCAGAATAATGATATTATGATTACTAAAAAACAATAGTCGTTCTAGTCCAGTTTGACACAAACACATTCAGTTCCATAACCATTCAAGACAATAAAGTTCACTTATATTTTATTAAAAAGAATGCACCCCTAATTTAAAATTAAAAACCACCAAAGGAAAAATATCATACACATCCCAGAGAAAAAAGAAATGCGGGAGTATTATAACATGGTCAAACAGTTTCCAAAGGTATCAAGCCAGGATACTCCTCTCACCATAATGACATAGACAAAACTTAATTGTTAACCTTCTATAATTAAGGAATTAAAGGGATAAACAAAAAGTGGCAGCTCTACCAGGATATGCTGCATTCTTTTCTTTTCTATGAATAGTAGAAAAAGACTATTTTGCACCAGCTTGAATATCGGTCAAACAAACAAATATAGCCAAAAATGCCAAGAAGACTTGTATATATTTTATAGTTTGGCAGGTCAAAGCAGCAAAGATGCAAGATCTTGGGTGGTAATCCAGTATAATAGTACATTGTGCACTAAGAATTCACAACTCCAACAGGTAGCTCGCGAATACCAAAGGCGATGACAAAAAATGCAGAATGAGAGATACTAAGGAATTCAGTAGATCAATACCATCCTCCAGACTTTTCACCAACTGTGGATACGCCCCCAAAGAAGCATTTAGTTGATCGTCAGAATTTCTTGCTTCTGGATATTCCGCAACAACCTAAATGTTCAAATTTACATGGGACAAAGAGATATAATTATTACACTGGAAGAAGTAACTTTTTATCACATTTACAAGGGACAGAAACATAATTACATCAGCACTGCTTAATGATGAAAACCTTACATACAAGCATACCTCACCATTACCTGCTTCAGCTGAAACAAAAGCATGCTTTTAAGCTCATCCCAGTCATGCCTGAGTGACAAGACAAAGCAAAGGAAAAAAATTCCACTCAACAACTGAGGAATACCATTTACTTTAATTTTCCAACTTTCACAATTATTGCTCTTACCAAATAACTAACAAAAGAAAGCTTCTACAAGCTGCAGATATATGAATCCCCAAATTGATAATTTCACTCTACAGTCTTGAAGGTCCGTGTGTCTATTCACTTGTGTATGGATATATGTGAATATGTGTACATATGTCTGAGCATGTGTGGTAGCATTCGCGTGTGTGTGTTTGTGCATGTATGTAAGTGTTTGTGCGTTGTGTGTTCGCGTGCGCGTGTGTGTGTTCGCGTGCGCGTGTGTGTGTTCGCGTGCGCGTGTGTGTGTTCGTGTGCGCGTGTGTGTGTGTGGGAGTGTGTGTCTAGAGACCTAGGATTAGGTGATAAGGTAACAACTAACTAGCAATGAGAAGATATGTATATCATATATGAGAAGCAGGTGTATTTTTGTATGCTTTAGGTTAATCTTTTTTGAATGGCAAGTCCGTTGACTTTTTTTATTTGCGGCTAGGTAGGTAAATTTTTTGTATTAGCTGAGGACGTTTATATACTTCAAACTTACAATAATGAACCTAAAGGTTTTATGAAGCTTTTGTTCAAAAACACTGCATTTAAAGTAAAGAAACAATGACCTGCAACTGAAAAAACTGAACCTATCCTTCTCCCCCTTCTCATTTTCAAGGCTTCTCATTGGATCTCACCCTATGTGTGTGTGTGCATGTGTGTGTGTGTGTGTGTGTGTGTGTGTGTGTGTGTGTGTGTGTGTGTAGTCATGGGTGTGGCCTGCCTATCTCAGGCAAATGGGGCCCAGCCCAGACAGCAGCTTACCCCAAACTCCCACCCACCGCTATGATCATTCAATTTTGGCTCCTAGAATCTGGAAGTGAGTGTTGATACCACCAAGCCCCATCTCACAGATGAAGAATGTGTGCAGTCAGAATTTGGAAATAAAACATACCAAAAGTTTCCTGTTGAAGCTATGATCTCCAATACCCCCTTCGTCTCTTCTGCAGAAAGCTTATGATCACATTTACCAGCTCTAGAAGACGAGAAAAGCCATAAATTAGCAAGTAAAAGAGTCACAATACCAGGCTTTATATACGAAAGTGCTAAGATGCCAGTATACAAAGATGTAATCAGTCAGCTAAAATTTTCTTTCCCTTGACCACCACAGCAGTTAATTTTGTATTTAGCGCATAACTCAGGTAACCAAGAAAAAGGCCATATCCTATTAGTAACTAGACAAGAAGCCCTGAAAATTCAAAAACACTAACCTTTGTAATAATCCATAACAATAATGTGCATCTCTATGGACAGCATTACCCTTAATACTACTAGTCTCACATCACAACCAGGCAACAAGCACATTAACAGTCTTGATCTATATTGTAGCAAAATGGCATCTTTGAGCACAGTTTAACGTTTTTATTTATAAGATAAGATGTGTTGCAGCCCCAAGCAATCAATATTGGGTACCTTTTGAGCGATTACTCAGTGCCATGAAAGCTAACTGATCAACATACAAATCAAAGTCTTGTACGGACCAACTTCCCGTCCTACCTCCTCTATGTTCTTCACAGACCAGCTTTGTTCTGTTTTGTCCACCATTTCTTTTCTTGATCGAAAGAAAAGATTCCATGTGGTAGTCATAATATAAATGACACCCAATGGCATTCTCACATGAAGGGTATGATAGATCTCTATTATATAAGGGAAGGGAGGAGCAATGGTGTCCTATTTTGAAATCCCTATTTTACCCCTCTTCCCATTCTAAATCACAAATTCACTTACAAATCAAAGGAGGCTCCAAACAAAAATACCAAAAATATAATTATAACAATCACTCACAAGTGTTCATATAATTTAACTTTCAAAAGTATAAAAAAAAAGAATTGTGAGAGATTTAAGTGACAAAAATTAAACCAATCAAATTTCGCAACTAAAAACAATTATACTTCGTATGTCTAATGTTCAAATTTTGACTCTTATGTCGAAAAAAACCGAGTTTCTTTTTCGAAAAAAATTCAAGCACGCATCGCGTGCAAAAAATTCTAGTTAGTTAGTAGTTAAGCACCAGAACATTTCTTCCTATAATATTTTATAAAGCTAAATAAGCCTCTCTGTGGATACAACGTCGGCTAAAGCTCCTATATATTCAATCTAGATGCATTACAGCCCCGAATTCACTAAACTTTTGTCTATCACTATCAAAGGTAAAAACTATGACGAAATGCCGATAAACCAGCTATATACTATATTTTCCTCAAGGCAATAAAATGAGCAGTAACATAACATCGCAATTACATAGCAAAAGCTCAAGTATAAAAGTATATCATTGTTAAATAACTCCAAGCTGAGGTAACCCCCATATTCCAAAAGGCAATTTCTCAAATCAGACGTCTCATTAAATGGTTCACTAAATAATAACATACGACGGTCTTTCTGTAGTTCACCTAGCCCCACAGTAGCGTCACTAAGAAATAATTTCGGACAGAATCCAATTTACGGGGGATTAACCAAATTAAGCATAAATATTGTTTTGAAAAAATGAACACTAAGCTGCCAAAATTAGATAATAAATGGTACCCATTAGCATCTGAAAATTGAGGAACTGGGTCATCTTGAACATGAGGCACCTCAACATCGGAGGAATTCGGTGTGGGCTCAGCATTTTCGATTGGTGGTACCTCCATTATACCAGAGCTTACTTTCTATTAAATAAGAAGGAATTGAAATTAGATTAACAAGAAACAAGAAACAAGAAACAAGAAACAAGAAACAAAAAAGAAGAGCCATGATGAATAAATCAAACGATAGTAAAGGAGAAGGGAGTGAATTGCGAACCAGAAAAGAGAGAGACTTTGATTTTGTTGGACTTGGAAAAAGCGGATGTTTGAAGTAGTGAGTGGGTGAAACTGGAATTAGAAATTGGAAAAGGGGAAGGGAGGGGTGGATTTACCACGCTACGACTTGGGTGTTAATGAGCAGTAAATTATGGGCTTTGCTATTTGACGCCCTAATATTTCCTACTAACGCCCTAAATACAGTATTTTTATACTGTATATTTATATCTCTATTTTTTTTCTCTCTTTTTTCCTTCCCCTCCCTCCTTTCACTTCACCACCATTGGAGCCGGCACTACCAACACCTCCGCCACCAACACCATAACCACACCGCTGCCAACAACACCGTTGCCACCACCACCGCAATTTTTTTCTACTACTGTATCCATGATTGATTGTTTTTAAAAAAATTATATTAATACTCCCACAATGACAGAAAATGAGAAAGTATTTGCTGCATTACATCACCACTGGGCACCACCGGTGCCAGCACAACACCACCGTCGCACCACCACCGCCGTACCCCCCACCACTCATCCACACCCTTCATCTTTTCTCTGTTTTCTGCATTTACAGTGAATTTTTTTTTAAAAAAAAAATATGGAGAGGCGTCCACCCCACCATCGGTGGAGGCGTCCACCATGGACGCCCCACCATCGGTGGAGGCGTCCACCATGGACGCCCCACCATCGGTGGAGGCGTCCACCATGGACGCCCCACCATCGGTGGAGGCGTCCATGGCAGGCGCTCCACCACTAGGTGAGGCGCCTGCCATGGACGCCTCCACCGGTGGTGGGGCGTCGATGGTGGACGCCTTTAAGGTTTGAATTTTTTTTATAAAAAAATATGGAAAGGCGTCCACCATGGACGCCCCACCATCGGTGGAGGCGTCCATGGCAGGCGCCTCACCTTGTGGTGGAGCGCCTGCCATGGACGCCTCCACCGATGGTGGGGCGTCCATGGTGAACGCCTCTTTTTTTATTGATTTTTTTAAAAAAACACCATATACAGGTGGAAGGTGAGGGTGGTGAAGAGCGTGAGAATGGTGGTACAGTGGTCGGCATCCCAAAAATTCAAGCTTTAAGCTTCTCTTCTCTTCATCTCATCGCCTATCTCCTCATTTATCTCAGGTTGACTGCACTTTTGTATTTCTGCTTTACTATCTGTCAATTTTCATAACTCACCTGAACCTTTGGTCAACTTGTGTGGAAATTCTTAATTCAAATTCTAAAGTATCATACTTCATTAGATTGCAACTACTCAGAAAAAAAATAGAAGTTCAATCTTATCTCTTCCTCATGTTTTGCTTGATGGTGGTATGGTGAAGTACCGTTCTTTTCATATTTGTTTATGGGCTTTGTCAACCTGAGAAGATGGTGGTGGGGTGGTGGGGGTGTGAAGACAGTGGTGTAGAAGAAGAAGGGGAAGTGAGGAAAGAGGAAAAAGTGGAAAAAAATAAATATAAAAATACTGTATTTTATACGTATACAGGGCGTTACGAGGAAATTGTAGGGCGTCATTTAGCAAACCAGTAAATTATTCGAAGTTGGCTCGTTAAAGTTCGGTTTGGTAGGAAACTAGGAATCGATTTGCATCCGAGATCGATTCAAAGTCCTAACGAGTCTAACTTGAGCTATCTTAAATTCGGCTCAAAAGCTCACGAACAGACTTGATAGTTTTTTAATTACTAAAAATATTTCTTTAATGTTTAATATAAATAAAAAAATAATTAATAAATGTGTTAAAAGCAACATAATAATTATAATATTTCAGTGCAACATGTTAATAATCATACACTAGGGGGAAAAAAAAGAACGGTTGCGCAGGAAGGGATGCGCTTTTGATAAAAGCGCAGCCCTATTAGTGAAGGGCTGCGCTTTTCTAAAAAAGCGCAGCCCTACATAACAGAAGGGTTGCGCTTTTGAAGAAAAGCGCAGCCCTTCACTTTGAGAAGGGCTGCGCTTTTAAAAAAGCGCAGCCCTACTTTGTGAAGGGTTGCGCTTTTTTAGAAACGCGCAGCCCTTTGTTCAATTTTTTTTTTGATTATTGAAGCGTGCATGTACAGTAACCCATATACTCCAACTCTATTTTTCCCACTTTCCTCTTAGAGAATTACGAGCGAAAAATCAAGTGCACCACCACCACCTTGCGAGACCTAATTCGAGTGCACCACCACCACCCACATTGGTCCACCACTTTGCGACCACCACTGCTGCCCACGCCACTACTGCGCGCCACCCACATTGCTCCACACTTTGCGCGACCTAACTCTGCTGCTCCACCACCTTGCGCGCCACCCACCACTACCCTTCTCTTCTTTCTCTTCTCTTCTCCACCATTTGAGTGGTTAATTAGGTATGAATTAATTTTGTTTTTAAGTTACTTTTGTTTTTCTTAATTGAATTAATTAATGTGCAATGTGGGTTTTGTCAATTGTAGGAAGAAGAGGCTAAGGAATTTCTCTCTTCATTGCTCGTCGTTGGTGTTAAGAGGTAACTACTTTAACATGTAGACAAAGTTGATAATTTATTGAATGTATATGTATTTTTTATAATGTATATATTATTTGTTGATATGAGATTGTATGAAAACGCAATGTGATTTAGCTATATATGAAATCTACAAGTTGTTTGAATCATCATCATATATGCCTAGATACCCGTTCAAGACTTACTCATTAGGAGTAAGTCTTGAATAGTCCCCGGTTTGGGACTGTTCTTGGACGTTTGATCTCACTTAGGTGGTGAATGTGTGTCTTCTTTTCAATTCTGAGGAAAATCTTGGCTTATCGTTTCTCTACATTGTTCTCTGGGTACATATGTAGATAAGCAATTATCTACATTGTGTACTTGGAGAACTGTAGGGAAATGCTGCCGGATTTTCCTTAGAATTGAAAAGTTGGCATATATTCACTAGTGAGATTAGACGTCCAAGGATGGGTTAGGTTGGAGTGATAAGGACCTTTGACTGCATGCATACAATTGAACATGTCACTATCTTAGCTTGTTGTATACGTGTGTGATTTGAATATGTGAGTGTTGTACTTTAATAATGATTGATGCATTATAATGAATGTTGTGTTTAATTATTAGAGGTGGTCTTCTTGAATGAGATGGATCGTACTTGGATGTATGGTAGTCGTGAATCGATTGAGTTTGTGAATGGGGTCTCGGAATTCTGTAGAAGTGCATTAGAATATCAAACATCCTCTGGAGCAGTCGACTTTTATTGTCCTTGTTTGGATTTAGAAATGTGAGCAAGGTTAGTAGATACATGTGGTTAGGGAGCATGTTTTCGCCGTGGGTTTAGGCCTCAATACCACGTATGGTTTGGCATGGTGAGCAGGGGAGGTATATGGAAGCTCTGGAGTAAAGAATGATGTATGTGAAGAAAAAAGAAGGATGATGATGAGTTAGGGGATGAGAATTTGGATGATGAATTTGGAGATGACGATAGGGATCGGGTAGACGAGATGATACACGAGGTTGAAGATCAGTCGTGTAGACGACCTCGTATTTTTGAGTCTATGTCTCAGGCTGCTAAATAGCCGTTGTATCCAGGTTGTACAAAGTACACCAAACTTTCCGCGGTGGTAACACTGTTCAACATTAAGTCGAACGCTGGTTGGACGGACTCTAGTTTCACATCGTTGTTGGAAGTTTTAGCTGAGATGCTCCCTGATGGAAATGAACTGCCAAAGTCGTACTATTATGCGAAGAAGCTGATGTGTCCTTTGGGTTTAGAGTACGAGCGGATACATGCTTGTCCTAACGATTGTGTGCTTTATCGTAATGAGTATGAGCATTTACATGAGTGTCCACGTTGTGGATTGTCGAGGTACAAGCGTGAAGGAGCTGGAGGTAGTGAAGGACCACCAGCCAAGGTGTTGTGGTATCTACCCATAATACCTAGATTTAAGCGCATGTTCTCAATTAAAGGAGATGCGAAGAATTTGAGGTGGCATGCAGATCGTAGGAAGAAAGACGGTCTGCTCAAGCATCCGGCTGATTCGCCTGAGTGGAAAACTATCACAGGGTGCATAAGTCATTTGGTAATGAGGATAGGAATCTGAGGCTTGGATTATGTACGGATGGCATGAACCCTTTTGGCAATCTCAGCTCGCAGCATAGTACATGGCCAGTAGTTTTAGTGGTTTACAACTTGCCTCCTTGGTTGTGCATGAAACGCAAGTACATGATGTGTCGCTTCTTATATCGGGGCCCAAACAACCTGGAAATGACATAGATGTATACCTTCAGCCGCTTGTTGAAGATTTACAGAAGATGTGGAACGAAGGAGTGTTAGTATTTGATGCGTATGCTAATGAGATGTTCACTCTGCGTGCCATGCTTTTTTGTACTATGAACGATTATCCAGCTTATGGGAACTTATCTGGGTATAAGACTAAAGGAAAACAACCTTGCCCGATTTGTTTAGATGACATGAAATCTACACACCTTAAGGGCTGCAAACATGTGTATATGCGCACACGAAGGCTCCTCAGCCGCGACCATCCCTATCGGTTTAAGAAGAAGGCATTCGATGGGACGGTTGAAGAAGAAGTTGCTCATAGACCATTAACTGGTACTGAAGTTTATAATCAGGTGAAGGGCATTGAAACAGTCTTTGGTAAACCTGCTAGTGAGGTTGATCGACCTACAGGATTATGGAAAAAACAGTCCATTTTTTGGAAACTCCCATATTGGAAAGATCTAAAGGTCAGACATTGTTTGGATGTCATGCACATAGAGAAGAATGTTTGTGAAGCTATTATCGCGACACTTATGAATATTCCGGGCAAGACAAAAGATGTTAAGGCGTCACGACTTTACTTGGAAAAAGAGGGGATTCGACCAGAGTTGTGGGCTCAGAAAAGGGACGGAAGGAAGAAGAAAAGAGGGGAGGAAAGGGTTGATGATGAAACTCAGAAAAGTAAAAAGGTGGAGGATTCGGAGAAGAATTATTTGCCACCAGCTTGCTACACGATGTCGCGTGCAGAGAAACGGATTTTTTGCGAGTCATTGTATGGCATTAAGGTCCCTACTGGCTACTCATCGAATATGAAGCGCTTTGTTACCTTAAATGGTGAGTTGAAGTTATCGAGTATGAAATCGCACGATTGTCATGTCATGATGCAAGTATTCTTACCGATTGCAATTCGTGGGATACTTCCAAAGCATGTGAGGCACACCATTACAGAACTGTGTTCATTTTTTCATTACAATCTGCAGCAAAGTCCTAGACCCGTCGACCCTCGATTCCTTGCAGCCAGAGTAGTTGAAACTCTATGCAAATTTGAGATGTATTCCCCCCCCCCGCATTCTTTGACATTATGGTCCATCTCATTGTCCATCTAGTTCGAGAAATTAAGCTGTGTGGTCCAGTGTTTTTGAGGTGGTGCTATCCTTTTGAGAGATATATGGGAACTTTGAAGGATAAAGTTCGGAATCCTGCACAACCAGAAGGTAGTATAATTCAAGGGATTGTGGGTGAAGAGATCAGTAATTTTGTGGCTGAGTATTTTGCTAGTGTTGATCCTGTTGGACTTCCGACATCCCGACACGAGGGCAGACTTGAGGGCAAGGGTACAATTGGTTCAAAATTGATCACACCTTCCGTAGAAAAGCGTAAACAAGCTCACTTATTTGTATTGCATCACGTACCAGATGTCCATCCTTATTTAAGTGAACATATGGAGGAATTACGTGTTAGCAATCCTGGAAAAGGAGTGAGGGCATTGACGCAAATGCATAACAAGACTTTCATTGATTGGTTTCATAAACGAGTACTCAATGATTTGGATGAAAGTGTTCCTGAAACAGTCAAGTGGTTAGCATTTGGTCCTCGTGAACTGTACGCTCTTATAGGGGTTATGATATTAATGGGTATACGTTTTGGACTGAACGTCAAGATCTGAAGTCAAGATCGCAAAAAATAGTGGTGTTTCACTTGTGGCGTCGTCTACACAATATGCAAGCTCGAAAGATAAGTCGCCTGTACATGCTGAAAGCAACTATTATGGGCAATACAAGAAATATGGGAGCTGGACTACTGTACTTTTAATATTTGCCTCTTGTGTTGCAAGTGGGTTGACATAATCGACGTTGTGTAAGAAACGATGATCCTTGCGGTTCACTCTTTTGACCTTAGTCGTCTACGTGAAACTGAGGAGCCATTTGTAATTGCATCACAAGTCAAGCAAGTATTTTTTGTAACTGATCCTGCTGATCATAAGTGGTCAATTGTTGTACCTGGTAAAAGGAGTATCCTCGGTATTGGTGATGTTGATAATGAGGAAGAATATGATGCATTTGAGGACCCCCCTTTTACCTATCCTAAATTAGTGTGGAAGATGATGTGAATATGTCGGAGAACTATATGCGTGTAGATCACACGGAAGGGATAATGTACTTGAGGATCCTAAGAAACGGCGGAAGTCAATAAATCATGAGACATAAACTCAGGTCTGTGTAATTTCTCCAATTTGTGCCTATTTTGGCCTTTTGCTCCCAAAATCGTACTTATCGAGTATTTAACCCAAATTTCTTTGAACATGATTATATGAGGATAATATAACTAGTGTGTAGATTTTAGGCTTTAATTTGTTGTTGGTTGCATTTGGGAACGAAAAGGCCATTTCTCGGCCTATTTTGGCCTTTTCGCTCCCAAAATGTACTTATCAAGTGATTTAACCCCAAATTTCTTTGAACATATTATATGAGATAATATAACTAGTATGTAGATTTTAGGTTTAATTTGTTGTTGGTTGCATTTCGGGAACGAAAAGGCCATTTCGGCCTATTTTGGCCTATTTTGGCCTTTTCGCTCCCAAATGTACTTATCAAGTGATTTAACCCAAATTTTCTTTGAACATGATTATATGAGTATAATATACTAGTATGTAGATTTTAGGCTTTAATTTGTTGTTGGTTGCATTTCGGGAACGAAAAGGCCATTTCCGGCCTATTTTGGCCTTTTCGCTCCCAAAATGTACTTATGAAGTGATTTAACCCCAAATTTCTTTGAACATGATTATATGAGAATATAACTAGTATGTAGATTTTAGGCTTATTGTTGTTGGTTGCATTTCGGGAACGAAAAGGCCATTTCCGGCCTATTTTGGCCTTTTCGCTCCAAATGTACTTATAAGTGATTTAACCCCAAATTTCTCTTTGAACATGATTATATGAGGCATAATATAACTAGTATGTAGATTTTAGGCTTTAATTTGTTGTTGGTTGCATTTCGGGAACGAAAAGGCCATTTCCGGCCTATTTTGGCCTTTTCGCTCCCAAATGTACTTATGAAGTGATTTAACCCCAAATTTCTCTTTGAACATATTATATGAGGATAATATAACTAGTATGTAGATTTTAGGCTTGTAATTTGTTGTTGGTTGCATTTCGGGAACGAAAAGGCCATTTCCGGCCTATTTTGGCCTTTTCGCTCCCAAAATGTACTTATCAAGTATTTAACCCCAAATTTTCTTTGAACATGATTTATGAGATAATTATAACTAGTGCGTAGACTTTTAGGCTTGCATTTGATTTTGATTGAATTTCGGGAAGGTATATGTCATTTTTAGAAGTACTAACTACGGTAAAATGATTGAATTCTTATATATGTGTTTATTCCTTGGTTGTTTTGCAAGGTTTATGCGAATTCCACACCACGTTTGAGGAACTTCACCAAAGAAGAAATAGATGAAGTTCGGGATAAGTTGGCGTCCCACATTACCGATGATTGCATAAGATGACATTTTAGCTCGAATGTACTAGTTTCTATCAATTCTATGTACACTTTTTACATTATAAATATATTTGAAGTTAATTATTACCTTTCTCCACTTGTCATATATTATCGTATTGCAATTTGCATTTTTTTTTTGTCCAAGGGAGGTTTTGGGTGGGGGTGGGGTGGTGGGGCTGCTGGGTGGGCTTGGATGGGGTCAGGGGCTGTGCAGGGGGTGGCAGGGTGGGCTGGGGTGGGCTGGGGTGGGTAGAGGCTGTGGGTGGGGTGGGTGCAGTGGGGGGGGGGCTGGGAGGGGGGGCAGTGGGGGTGGGTGCTGGGAGGGATGCTGTGTGCAGGAGCAGGGGCAGGGCAGGGCAGGGAGGGGAGGGGAGGGCTGCTGTGTGCAGGCTGCAGGGGTAATTAAATTCAAAAAAAAAATTTAGAAAAAGGGCTGCGCTAGTTTACAAAAAGCGCATCCCTTCTTCTTAGAAGGGCTGCGCTTTTTGAACTAGCGCAGTCCTTCTAAGCAAAAGGGCTGCGCTAGTTGAAACTAGCGCAACCCTTCTTCTTAGAAGGGCTGCACTTTTTCAACAAGCGCAGACCTTCTAAGAAGGAGGGCTCCTGAAGGCTGCAGCCCTTCAATCTTAGAAGGGCTGCACTTGTTTAAAAAAGCGCAACCCTTCAAGCTTAGAAGGGTTGCGCTTGTTGAGAAAAGCGCAGCCCTTCAAGCTTAGAAGGGCTGTGCTTTTTACTAAAAAGTGCAGCCCTTTAAAGTTTGAAGGGCTGCGCTTTACAATCGCAACCCTACTTGAAAAGTGAAGGGCTGCTATTGAAAGGGTTGCTGTCAAAAAGCGCAGCTCTACAGGCCATTTTCAGCGCAACCCTTCTTCATTTTTCCACTAGTGATAATATTTCAAAATTGAGATGTTTTAAGTTTGAAAGATAGGTGTCGTTACTGATAAACGTAATCAAATTTCTCTTCAAAAAAATAAACAAAACATAATCAAATTTCATATGTAGAGTGCAGCATATATCTCAATGATTCAAAATACATTAAACTTTTGTTAAGGTTCAGAAAATTCTTCAAAATAAACAAACTAGTACCCTTGACAAAAAAAAACTTTTTTTTGCTTAATCTTCATCCTCAATGACATTAGTATCAAGGAGATGAGATAAACAGTCGGGTATATGCAATTTTGCCGCTAACATGAATAAAAAATTCAAAAAGTAATATTATAGAAAGGCCAAAGTACAAATATAATATAATATATTTATATTACATATAATAATGTCTCCTTTCTGGGTCTTTGTACTTAGAGAAAGGGAATAGAGGGGAGAAAAGGTAGTACGGAATAGTACAACGGTAAGAAAGAGAAGATGGAAGAAGTGAAGACAATGGGAAACTGAAATGGCGTCATTGTCATTGTGGTGAAGTTATTAATTGGGGTGGTTCGGAATTTTTCTTTAAACCTAAAATTTGGAGAGGTCTAGAGCTTTCATGTACATGGAGAGTTGTGGTGACAACAACAAACGCGGCAAATTGGGAAGTACAATTGTGGTCGTACAGGAATTTGCCTAAATTACATAACAAAGAATAAGTTGTCTTATATGATATTTAATGTGGATGAAAATTAATTATAGTTTGTGAATTTAAGGGTTGTGAATGTAATATTGTTGTGTTAAATGTGCTAAAATATTGATTGCCAACAATAGTTAGATTAGGCTTGGGTTTTCATTGAGATCATTGATTGAGGTTTGTGAATTTAAGATTTGTGAAAATTCATTGAGGTTTTCTTTTATTAAATTACAGCCTCATTGGCTTATGGTAACCAAAATTAGGAAATTGCTGTAATAATTGGATTTGATGACGGGGTACTTCAGGGGGAGAAAAAAGTATTCAGTTAGAGTGTAATGGCTTGTTGGAGTGTAAAGGGTTGACAGTAAGTAAAAAAAATTTGACGATCATAATTTGTGAATTGTTGTCAGAAATCTCACATGTGTATTGATAATATGTTGCTTGATGATGAGGAAGTAGTAGTGGTTGAAGGTGAGGAAGAAGTCGTTGAACAAGTGATTAAACAAGGTAATTTATTGGGGACACCATCACATAGTAATGAGAAAGGAAGAGTTCCAGCTGTTAGGATAGTATTTGTGACATGAAAGGAAGCTGAAGCCTGCTTTGGGAACTACGAAAAGCATGTTGGGTTCGTGTAGTAAGGGTTGTTGTAGCTTTCAATCAGAAGTATGGGTAGGAAAAGGTGAAGAATAATTACACTATAATCCCCCATAATTTTAAAGGATTTTATAAATATATTTAAGTATTTGTATATTTATATTTAAACACAAATTAGTTTTGAAATGATTTGACTATTTAAAAGGGTTGACTATTTTAAAAGTGAACTGAAATTATTTTTCATAGCTTAATAAAGTTGAGAATATTTTAATTAAGCATGCTTTGATAAAAGTTTTAAAGACTGATTTCTATTGAAAAAGAAGTCTAATGGACTTGAGGAACCCAATAAAGAAAAGGAGTCATATTGATGATAAAAGTTCTAATTTGTTTATCCTATTCATCATCAATTTTCACTAAGCCTTATCTCATTTTCCTAAGCCCAAAAAGGAAGCTCCTTATAAATATCTTAGTACCCAATTAACTTATTCCATACAAAGATTGTTTTCTATCTCCACACTCAATAATTTCGGCCCTCTCTATTTTCTCTCTCCTCTCGGTTTTCTTTCCCTCCCTTCACTTGTTTTTCTTCTCTCACCCGAATCTGATTGTCCAGATTTCTCATATTTCCGTTTATTTTTATCCAAAACTTCCTTATTGAAAATTGTAGATCTCGAAAAGTTATTGAATTTAGGCTCATAAATCATTCAATTCCGATCCTTATTCTATTAGTTTTGGCCTCTGCAAGTTTCGTAATTTTGCTGCCATATTTCACTCGCGATTTCGGTATTTCACTCTTTTTCTTCTTTTTCCTTTTGATTCTTTTCCTCGTTTTCTTATATATTAATTTCATATATATTATATATTGAAAGAATAAAATTTCAGATTTGTTATTATTTTTAGATTGAAGTTTTAATCATCAAAGCATGGTTTTTTAGGGTGTTAACTATTAGAAAATCATAGTGTTATGTTGTACACTATGAGATTGTCTTAAATTATGATTTTAATCATATTTACATATGTTTTAAGAGGTTTTATGATTTTAAAAGTTGCTGGAATTTCATAAAGAGTTTTATTAGTGGAGTTTTAAGAGTTTTAATTACTAGTATGGTAGTACTATGCTAGGAATTAAAAGTAATGGAAGTTTTGACATTAAAATCAGCTTTTGAATATATTTAAAAGAGGATTTTAAATAATTTAGAGCTGCTGGAATTTTTATTTAAGATTATTAATTTCGGTTATATTGTTTTCTAGGCGGAGAATATTTCGTAGGGAACTTTTAGAGTGTTAAAAGTGGCCTACAAGCTAGTTTACACAAGGTACGTACATAATTGCGTGCTATGTGATTAGTATCATGTTTAAGAAATTTTAGTATCACGTATAGGAACTTATTATGTTCATATATATATGATTTCTAGTATTTGATTGTTACATGTTTTATGTCTGTGTGCAAGCATGTGACTTGAGATTTATTATGAGTACTAGATTGTATGTTTGTATGAAATATTTGATACAAGCATGAAAAAGAAGTTTATTTATTAATTCGCATGAGGAATTAATATATGTTATAGAGTTCGAATCATGTTATTCATGTTTTCCCTGACAAGTTTTATTTTATTATCTTATGAGGACTGTGGACCTTATTTGGTAAGTTTGACAAGTTATGCCTATATAAAGGTAAGATTATTGTTGGCTAGGTTCATCAAGTAAAGAACGTCGAGATTAAAAAGAAAGTATTCTTGGATGGTAAGTTGTGATCAGTTGTTAATCCGAAGATAAAAGAAGTTCAGTTGTGACTGTCTGATTATTATTTATGTGTTCCTTGTATGTGTGTCATAACAAGTGATAATATGTAAATAACGTAAAGTGTAACGAGAATAGTTATAGACTTTAGACTGGTGCATGTCTAGAGTTGGACATTAAGGGTTGGAGTACATGGTGGTAGCCCATGGCTTTTCTAGGAATGGATTGATCACCATCCCTCTTTTATTTCAAAGGTTCCTCGATATCGCAGGTCATTCTTGAATACGGAGTCGCACCCGTATTTTGTCTTCTTAGTGAAGGCATTAGTAAATAAGACAACTCAGTTCCAATAAATATTCCATTTAAAGTGAGAAATGATGTTTAGAGTCTAGTTCAGTAAAAGTTATCTACAGAATGTTATATGATTATACTATTATTTATCCCCGCACGTTATTATTTAGTATCATGTTTAGGAATGCTTATGTTTGATATGTACAACTCAGCTTTGCTGATTACATGCGTTGTTTGTGTATGTGATCATGGCTTGCCTTATTGATCATGTGATGATCCTTTATGGTGAGCAGATTCAATATATCATTGACATTACAGGTTCGTAGATGTGCATCATTGGGAATCTGGAGTGGAGAGTTTGTGTAACTAGTTTAGTTTAATTTATGCTTTATTTAGAACATATTTTATTTAAGTTGCTTGAGTTGTTAAGTTGGTTTGTTTATATCCTAAACATTTGTTATTCATTTTGAGTTATAATAAAGTTAAAGTATAGTTAATTATTGGAAAAATTGACGATAGAGGTCCCAACTTTGGGTGATAATTTTTAAAAGGTCTGAACTATTGATTAACCTGTGTAGGTCCCAACTTTAGGGGGTATTAACTTTTAGCGGGCCTTAGTAACTTGAAACTGGCTTAATAGGTCATAACTTGTAAAACTTGGGTCACACCAGAAGGGTTAATTGAGGGAGGGAAGTACGAACTAGGTGAGATTTTAAAAAAAAATCGCCAATTTTAAGTCACCAAGGCCCGCTAAAAGTTAAGACCCCCTTAAGTTGGGACTTACACAGGTTAATCAATAGTTCAAACCTTTTAAAAATTATCGCCCAAAATTCAGACCTCTATTGTCAGTTTTTCTTCCGCTGCAAAATTGTGAATAAGCCGATACGTTATCACACGGGCGATAATGCTTTGGTAATTCTCTAAATTTTATATTATAAAAGTATTTTTGAAAAGAGAGAATTATTGGGGTGTTACAAAGTAGTATATGGGAGCTTTAGGTTATTTTCAAAACTTATAGGTAGGGCTGGCAATCAGGTCGGGTCGGGTCAGGTTCAGGTCGACCTATTTAGGTAAACAGGTCAGGACCTATGAACCTGAACCCGACCTATTTAGGTAAACAGTCATAAAATTATACCTGAATCCGGCCCAGAGTTAATCGGGTTGACCCGAACCCGACCTGTTTGACCCGATTGTTGAATAGCTTCAAATTTGCCCAAATAAATCCTAATTTTTTACAGATTTTTTTTCTAACAAACATAAATATTCCAAATTTCCAATTATCCAACATTCAAATTTAAAACAGAAAAATCAGCATCCAACTTTCAAGTCAGAAAATTAAAAGCTAACTTAAATCCATCAAGCATCCAATTGTATCCAACTATTCACGTACCAACATTCAATTTTCAAACAAAAAAAAAACAACACTCCCACAGACTTGAGAGTTAAATCTAAATATGCTAATGCCAATTACAATACAAAATCCATCAACATCATTATAAAATCAGCATCAAGCTTGGCTAGACATGGGAGCTCTCTTCTCCCTCAGATGAAGCCTCTTCTCCCTCAGATGAAGCCTCCAAATCAACATGATTAGGAGGTAGGTCAGCCATCTGCATTAACAGATATGCAGCAAAAAATAAGAAAAAAGGAACTTAACTAAGCTGGTACAATTGCAATGGCACAACATTAACAACAAGAGAAAAACGAAGATAAAAAAATGAAGATACAAAAAGAAGAAAAAAAACAGCAAGTATCAAGTTGAAAAAAACAGCAAAAAAACCTTTCCATTAGTGAGACTAACAACATAACATAACAAGATGAAGACCAAAAATAGAGGCGACAAGAAATTACAAAACAGAGACGAAAACAAGATTAAACAAACTGAAGAACTAAACAAACTAAAACAAATTCAAAAGATGGAAGATAAAGTGAAAAAACAAAGTGAACTTACCAAGATTTGAACAAAACAAAATAAAACATATGTTTCAAACTCACTGAACAAAAAATAATTAAAAGAAAAATGATTAAACAAATATTGATTAAACAAAAACTGAAATTTGGAGACCTTAACAAACAAACGAAACAAATTTGAAGGAAAAAACCAAATGAACTCACCAAGATTTGGATTTAGGGCGACGCAAGAGTGAAAGAGTGAGAGAGAGACTTGAAAATTAAAATGTTAGGGTTTGTGTAATTGTGTCGTTTGGGTTTTCAGTAGGATTTTCAACTTTTCTGAAAGATTGAGGGAGAGAGAGACTTAAGAAATGAAATGTTAGGGTTTGTGACTTTGTTTTGTGCCGTTAGGGTTTTGTCACTTTCGTGAAATGTTAGGGTTTTAATTTTTACCTTTGTTTTTATACTGCAGGCATAAATGACTGAATTTTAACTTTTATGTTTTTACTTGGGCTTGGCCCAAATCTGATATATTATCTCAGATTTTATACGGGTTATGCGGGTTATTTTCGGGTTGGAATTTTCAACCCGAACCTAACCCAATTAATTTCAGGTCGGGTTCAGGTCAACCCAATTACTTAAATGGGTCGAATTTTTTTTTCCCGAACCCGTTTATTTCGGGTCGACTTTTGCCAGCCCTAATTATAGGCGCCTAATAAACTAACTAGCTTACTAGTTATTTGAAAAAAAACTTTAGAATTGCTCCTACTTATTCATTTTGAAAACTTATAGGAATATATAATATTATATTATTTTTTTAGACCGATTTTTTTTTTAATGTCCGAATAATTTTTTTTTCGGAAATCTCATGGTCCGAAAATTTATTTTTAATGTTCGAAAATTTTTCTTTCGAATATTATGAAGGTCTGAGGGAATTTTTTTTTTCTTCTTTTTGATGGTCCGAAATTTTTTTTTTTTATATACAGTCCGAATTTTTTTTCACTTTGTCAGAAAATATTTTTTTCCAGAGTCGAATATTTTTTTTCGAATCTCATGGGTCCGAAAGTTTTTTTTTTGGTCGAAAATTTTTATAGTCACTTAAGTATTATTATTTTATAAAAAGTGTCTGCATTATATTTTCATGCCTTTAAAGTTCATATTGTTGCATTGTGAGAATGGGTAGCATAGGAAGGGCATATAGAATAAAAATATTATATGCCTCCATTGAATAGTTAGTTAAGCATCATTATAATTTTTCTTCCCTGCTAATGATGCATCATTATATTTTTCTTCCCTGCTAATGATGCATTATAATTTTTCTTCCCTGCTGATGATGCATTATTATTTCTCTTCCTTGCTAGTTGTTTATATTTTCTTGCCTACTAAGTGTCATGATTTCATACCTATGATGTGGTATGTAATCCTTTATTACTATTGTTGGGAATTGCGTTTAGGGAGAGTACTAAGTATATTTATAGTAGATCCCTAACCATGTCTGCCAGGCAAATTAAATTAATAGAGTCTGAAGCTACACAACCCTATTGTATTGAGTGATGATGAGAATGTTCGATGTCATGAGTCTGGAAGTGATAGCTATACTAGCTTAGAAAACATTATGCGTTATGTGTTAAAAGTAGGCATCCCTGTTAGCGATATATGAAGTAATTCAAGAGATTGATCGTACTAGAGCGCAAACCTGAAAGGACATCTACAATATTACTTGGAGACTTTATCTGAGCGATGTGACTGTTTTAGAGATGGATGAAAATGGAGATCAACCCAAAAGAATTTGAAGATATACTAGATCTAGGAATTTAAGTTATTATTATTATAGTGAAGACTCTGGAGACTTTGAAGATGAAATGTTTACTCCATAAAAGTATAAAGCACTAGTAGAAAAAATGCTTATTGCTACAGTCAAAAAGTGGCATATTGCTGCGATTTTGGCCGCGCAGCAATTAAGGGGGCAGCAATAGGTAATTAAGATATTGCTGCGGTTTAAAACCGCAACAATATTTGAACATATTGCTGCGGTTTCTGAGCAACACCGCAGCAATATGCTGTAATTATTTATAAAAAAACAGGAATATTGCTGCGGTTTCTTGCGAAAACGCATCAATATGTTTTTTTTAATATTAAAAATACAGGTGTATTGCTGCGGTTTCTTCCCAAAACCGCATCAATAGGTGCAGAGCAAGTAAAATTTTTTTTTTTTCATTGCTCAAGCGTAAATTTTTGGTAATTATAATATGAACATTTTAAATTCAAGGAGACTATTGCAATACATTAACAGCACAAAAGTAATTCCCAAATTGCCATATATTCAACAACAATAATAATATATTACAAATTCTATATACAAAATATATAAAAAAAAACAGACCTCATAAAAAATTAAAAAAACGTAAAAGAAAATACAAAAGTCCAGAAAACTAATAAAGAAAATTAAAAATTAAAGAAAAAGGAAAAAATATCATTAGATCTTGAAAAGGGACGGACGAACACGAAATCGGAAGTTGGTGGAGACGAACTGGTGCGGACGAAATTAGTGCGAACGACTTGGTGGAGACGATCTGTTGCGGACGAAGACGGTGCGAATGACGATCTTAGCGACTCGAGAAGAACGCCTTAATGACGGTGCAAACGACTTGATGGAGACGATCTTAGTGACTCGAGAAGAACGCCTCAAGACGGTGCAAATGGCTGATGATAGGTGACGTCAAAATAGGAAAATCGTCGGTCATGAGTGGAGAAGATGTCGAACGGCGTGTGAGACGATGTCGGCGTGTGACGTCTCCGGATCAAAGATGTCGCCGGATAGAAGATGTTGTGAGGCGAGAGGAGAGAGGAGAGAGGAGAGAGAAGAGAGGCATCGTGAAAGAGGAAGGAGAGAGGCAGCGTGAAAGAGGAAGGAGAGAATGAAAAACCCTAGCTTATGTGAGAGTGAGAGGCGCACAAATAAAGCCCAACATCTTTAAATATTACTTAAGGCTATATTGCTGCGGTTTTGTTAAAAACCGCAGCAATATATTAAAATAATATTTTTTTTTATTATTTTAATATATTGTTGCGGTTTTTGTTAGAAACCGCATCAATATTTTTGGTTAAATGGTAAAAAAAATTCACATTATTTCCGTTGAAACTATATTCCTGCGGTTTTCGGCCAAAACCGCAGCAATATGGTAATTTTATATTTTTTCTTTTCTTTTTACGCAATATATTGCTGCGTATGGGTAAAACCGCAGCAATATCAGTGCAGCAAATAACAATTATTCTACTAGTGAAGGAAATAAGGATGAGAATGATGGTGTAATTCCATAGAGTATTTATTTATGCTTTAAGATTAGTTGTTGGACAGTAGTCAAGCTACAATGGGTTAAATTTCCTTATTTAGCATTTTATATTGTTGAGGAATAAGTTGGTTATTTTGGATTGGGAGAATATTCTTATTATCGATTGAGGAATAAAAGCTATTATTTATTTATATGAGTGAGTAAGAATTTTTTCTAGGCACGTGATGGGAAAATTTTTATTATTTAATTATTTTTCATTATGTTATTATATTCTTGCTTGCTTGTTCCTACTTGCACGTTGATGTGAATATATTTTACATGGATGATTGTGTGATTATTAAAGAACAATTCATGTTGAACTTGAAACTAGTTGAGAAATTGTTTGTTGATGCGATTTTTATGGTCAAATCAAATGTTGCCTTCCTAGGAAATGGCAAGTAAGTTTGAATCGAAACCAAAGTAGAGTTATGTTAAATTTCAGCTGCGAAGTAGAGTGTCAAATAACAATGATGCCTTAATTAGCTTTTGCTATTCGCCTATTGGCAGAGAAATTGACTCAAGAAGACCTGAGAATCCCGATTTTGATGGGGACATGATTGAGAGACTAGCTAAGATTAAACCGTTGTTCTATAAGGGGCAAGCTGACCCTATCCTCTTAGAGAGTCGGATTAGGGCGTTTGAAAATATTTTTGGGGCTGTGAACTGTCCTGAAAGTATGAAAGTAGGTCAAGTTATACTGTATCTGAAAGATGAGGCTGACTTATGGCGGAAAGAGAATGAGACTAGACTTAGTATTATAAAAGAGTTTATTTGGGAATCCTTTATTGCTGCTTTAAGAGAAAAGTTTTACCCTACTTTCATGAGAAATAAAAAGGCTCAGGAGTTCATAAACCTTAGGATGAGAAGTATGACCATCTTTAGTTTAAGTTAATGCAAGCCTAAATTACTACCAAGTGTTAATTAATTTAAGTTGGGCCTAAAGGAAACTGATTTATATTAGTTAAAACAACTCAAATCAAGTATTGCATGTACATAAAGTGGGCTCAAATCTGACTTTTTATAGTATTAGCTAAGCTACTTAATATTAGATGGGTATTGAGTTTAGCTAAAGCTGATTTTATATTTTATTAAGTTATATTAGTTTAATTATTAAGTTAAGTATAATATTGGGCTTATAATCTGATTTACTTAGCTAAGTCATTTAAGTTAATCTTGTTGTTTTAATATATTGAGCTTTAGTGGAATGATTTAGTTAGTTTCATTGAAACACATAGCTTATTTACGAAAACTATGTTTGGGCTATGGTTCCTAATGACTAAGTTGCTTGAGTTAATTAAAACTAATTAAAAATAATTCATTAAGCTTGTTGTTTATAATTGAGTTTAAGTTATGAGTACTTCACTAATCCTTAAGTTCACTTATAATAATTAGTTACTTGACTTGTTAGTTTTAAATGACTAAATAATATTAAAATAATGTTAATGGATCTATTATAATTTTAAACTTAATTAATTTATTAATGAAAAACTAATTAGTTATTAACTATGAACTAGAGTAATATTATGTTTTCGAAAGGTTATATAATACTTCCTCCATTTCTAAATAAGTGCAACACTTCTTGTTTTCACGTTTGTCAATGCATTATTTTAACCATTAATATCTTCAATTATCAATAAGTAAAAATTATAAAAAGTTGATATTAAAAAAATTTACATTCAGACGAATCTAACAAGATTCCACATGACTGTGTTTTTCCTAAAATGTAAATCACCAAAGCTAATTAAAGTTTAAACTGTGAATAGTAAACACTATGCAAGTGTTGCACTTATTTAGAAACAGAGCAAGTATGTAGTAATATAACTTTAATGTTTCGATAATTCTAAAAGGGATAGCTAAATGAGTTATTTCATTAATTAGTTGTTAAAGAGTCACCTTAATTAAAAAGTTATTAATGATTAAGAAATAGTGACCTTTAAGGAGACCTTTACGACGTTATAATGACCGTTATGACCTTAATAACGCTAACTAATATTTAGGCTTAAAAGCTAAATAACGAAACGTTCATTAATAAAATTATTCTTGAATAGATTAAGGAAGATAAATGATATTACAAGCCTCCCCCGGCTATCAAGGTTATTAAGCAGGAATTCAGGTAACTTAACAACGACGATTAGAGGTCGGGGCGTTACAACATAGATGTGATTTTAGGCCTATTTATGCCTTTTCACGTCCAATTCCTATTTTTCGAGTCATTTAACTCCATTTTCTTTTTGAATATGATAATATGAGATATAATATAACTAGTGTATATAGTTTTAGGCATGCATTTGTTTTTGATTGAATTTCGGGAAGGTATATGTCATTTTTAAAACTACTAACTACGGTAAATGATTGAATTCTTATATTATGTGTTTATTCCTTGGTTGTTTTGCAAGGTTTATATGAATAACACACCAAGTTTGAGGGCCTTCACCATAGAAGAATTACATGAAGTTCGGGATAAGTTGGCGTCCCACATTACCGATGATTTCTTATGATACATTTTAGTTATATCTACTAGTTTGTATCAATTCTATGTACACTTTTTACAGAGGACTGTACAGGGGACATTCACTCCAATAGGCATGTCGTATGCCACCGCTTTTGATCGCCTCAATTCAAAGGGAGCTCTATTTCCCATTGGACCGACTCCCGATCGGGAAGAAAGTAAGAAAATACCAAATTGGGAGAAGAATACTTACTGCAAGTACCGTAAAGGGAATGGTCACAAAACGGAGGACTGGTACAGACTAAAAAATGCCATCCAAGACATGATTGATGACGGTAGACTCCCCATTCCTCATGCGGGGAAGAAGCCTAATAATCAAGATAGGCCGCTAACCCAAGTTCTGACTATCTCTGAAGATTGATCCATCCCTCTTGATTACACCAATTGGAGATCCTGTCTCCACTATCACTATTGATGAAACATCACCAAATACGAAGGGTATATGGGATAGTGATGAAGAAGACGAGTATGACACAGAAGAAAGTGACTACATCCAGGGAACATGCATCCCTCCACCCCCAGAGTTATATGACGACGATGAAGTAATTGATCTTGAAATTGATCGGATCACTTTAGCGATGGATTGATACAAAGTTGATGAAGAGGAAGCAGTACAAGTGCTTACCTGAACTGGAAGGCTAAGTCCGTCTGTTTAAGAGAACCCTCCCAAATCGTCTGCATCTCCTGAAGAAGTTCTCCCCAAAAAGAGCTCTCTCATCCAACAACTCATGAAAACAAAAGCTAACATTAACATTTTGATGTGAAAGAGAAGTGTTAATTATGTAAACTTCTAGTTTTGTTAGAATTCTATGTGTTTAGGTGTTTTACTTCTTATTTAGTGAAGAGTTTGTTTGACATTAGGAGTTTATTACTTAGCCGTGTGGTTTACATCACTTAAGCGTGTGATGATAGATTTGTTAGTTTGTTTATCCTTTAGGCTTTACTAGTTCTAATGAGTTTAGGAGTCTTTGTAATCTATATATGGCTGATTCTCGCAATAATAAGAGAAGTATTATTATTGAGTTTAACGTATTCCTGGTGGAATTTCCCTATGTTATTTTAGGTGCTTACTTGCGAAGTACAAAGAAATCCAATATTTATATACGACATCGGACTAAAAAATCGTCTATTTTGATAAACAGGTAATGTCAAACCTATTTAATTTGAAGTTAATAATTCATCATTATCATAATTGTGCTTAATTTGCTTTAATATGTGTTAACTTAGGAACGACCGTTATGTTCGAGAGAAAGCTAAGTTCATTACCCATTGTCAACTACCAATTACACGCACTATAAGGATAGCTAATGCGAAACGTTCAATTGTAGTAAATTTTGTGAAAATTAAAAATGTGAGTTTAGTAATTTTGTTTATATTATATTTTGTATCGTTACATATCAATATTTCATTAAATTATAAATCATTACAATTGATGACATTGTCTTATTTATATTTTTAATGTAATGCGTGTAGAATCAACTTATTAGGCTTATTGGGAAGGTAGTGGATATTGATCTACGAAGTTTCAAGTTGTTTAATTCATTCAGCTTATCAGTCGTCGTTACGATTGAGGATATAACTGATACTATAAGCATTTTGGTACGTGATAAACAAATCGAGTTTTTGTTTCGGACAAATCTGTCTAAAATAATGAATCATTATGCGCAGGTATGTGTATAATTGTTGATATTGATGGTTAAGAAATATTTAAAAAATATTTGAAGCTGTTTATAATGTGATATTATTATGATTTTTCCAGGTTAAGGAGATGAGATTATTTCATTCTTATTTATTATCCCATACAACAATAAGATACATATTCATTCTTGGTAAAAATATTGCTAACACTGAGATTGGTTTAAAAGTGCACTGTGTTGAAGAGATAGCCTATGTTCCATGGTTGGAGGAATGTGCCTATTTGTTTACGTAATATTTCTGTTGGATGTCCACACACCGTTATTTTCATTTGATTATCTTTTTATTGTTTAAATTTAATACTATTAATAGTCTTTCATTATTATTAATATTTTTTAATTTCATTTTCATATACTGCTTTACTGTTTCTAAATAAAATATAAAACAGATATATCATTTGTGTGTTGATAAAGACCCCATATAGGACCTATTAAATATACATGTCAATTAATTAATAAAATCTTAGTGGAATGTATTATAAGTAGCCGAATTTTTTTCCATTTAAAGCTGTAAAACATTGATTCTTCAATAAATATGTCTTTTAGTAAAGTTTCATTATAATGCTTTTATTTAATGAATCATCAATATTTTTTACAAAGTTACCATATTATTTGTGTACTATAATAAAACATATATTTCGATTTTGATAATAAGGAATGTTTTCCTATTAATTGATACATTTAAAATGGCAAGTTTCATGTGGTTGTATATGTATATATATATATATATATATATATATATATATATATAATATATATATATAATATATATTATATAATATATATATATATATAATATATATATATAGCTGGATAATTTCGGAAAAAAAATACTTTGAGAAATCTCTTAAATTTTTTAGCAATAGAGAGAAAATCCGAGTGAAAGAAAAAGAGTTATGCCATGAAAAAAAGGTCAACAAATCGGCGCAATATATTTGAAAGCATGCCTATTGAGATAACAATTAACATCCTTAGACGCGTTGCTTCACAACAACCATTCAGTCTGTTTTGTTGCAAATTAAGGTAATTTTAAATAATACCATCTTTTTGAAAGAGCTAGTTAATAATAAAATTTTACTTAATGGCTATTTATTTTTTCTCAGTTGTAAGATTCTGAATAGACTATCACACGATGAACATGTGATGAAGAAAATTTACATTGAAGGTTTAATTAATTGTGAATCGTTGGGGAATAGTAATGCAATGTTTTTTTTTCGGGAAATGTCTTGAATGCAAAATTCCTTCTGCACTGCTTCGTTATGGATTAGTAAGCCACTTTATTATATATCTCTATTTATTTATTTTCGTAGTAATTTTATATGATTATTTATCGTTTATAATATTAGTAGACACAATATGAATAGTTAATTAAAGCTTTCTTAAAAAGTTTCTACTAATCATGTTTCGAATTACAACTAAATGAAATAAAATTTTAAAAACTCAATAAAAACTGATACATAAGTTAAAGGTAATTCGTATGATTTGAAGACAATTTTTCTAATATTGTTAAACTTAAAGGTTTATTATATTTTTTAAATAATGTTAATCTAAAAGCTTTTTTTATATGTTTTTATGCAGATCCAAATTTTTACCCATAATAACTACAACACTGGAGTTGGTAGTTTGCTCGATGCCAGAAGATCTGGACACACTATGTCAAGTTACTTGCTAGGACTAGTTTGGCTATCTTCAACCTCCGCGAACAATATAGAGATTGGTCATGATTTGCTTAAAAAAACACTTAAACGACTACATATGGAAACTATTATTAGATGTAGAGAGATCTTTATAAGAATGCGACAGACGATAAGGATAAGGACGGAGGATTTTGCAAAGGAGCCACCATTTGTTTGTCAGAGAAAAAAAAAGGATCATATAAAGGGCGACATGTGGGCGATACACAATTACTATTCCATCGCTAATGGTTATAATATATTGGACTGTTATGATTGCAAGTGTGATCGAGAAGTTAGATTTTTCTTCAATATGATAAAGTATTGAAGAACATTTTATTGTTATTAGTTAACGTTTTCAATTATAATAAAAAATTTAGACCCAATATTGTGTACTTTTATATTATCTATATAATTTCTTATTATTGTATATGTTATTTGTATTTAATTGTGTATTAACTAATTATATTTTTTAGCATTAATCTTTCATGTTTCGAATAATCACTACTACAAAAAAGGGTAAAGATAACTGTTAAATAAGGCTTTACATAATATTTTTTAGCATTAATCTTTCATGTTTCTAGAGACCTATCATGCATTCATGCTAATCCTTATTCCCTACACTACAACATGAAATAACAACACGTTGATCACCCCTCAAACCAAATCATCCTTCAGCATCACATATTAGCTACAGCAACACATCATCACATTAGTCACCTAATCCAAAAACCCACGCCACATCACTTGGCATCTTCATCAATAATCTCGCCAATACTCCATACATATCCTACCCCGTACACTATCACGCCCATGATCTTCATCACCAACCACATAATATTCATCATCTAACCTTCATCCTTATCAGGAATAATAATCAAGTATTTTCAACCAATTTATCCAAATTGCTCTTCATATCTCTAATATAATATAAATATAAATCTACGGTCTAAAAAATTCGTAATCATATAGAAATTAAAAAAAGCCAAATTATAACTAATGTTCAAGTATCTTATCGGGAATAACTAGTCGTCTCAATTGTACCGTCTCAAGCATATAGCGACACACATAATATCCACAGTCTAGAGTACCAAGCGGTTGACGAGGGCACTATACACAAGAAATCACAAATACTTTAATATAAACAATGAAAAATATTTTTGGTTATCAAAATAATGAAATGAAAGTCAATACCTCTATTTATTCCATCTAATTTCGGGATTCTTTTTTATCTTCTTGATATCTTTTCGATGGTACGTGATAAATTTGATAATTCCCCTATGTGTTCATAACAAGTTTAGGCAAATAATAAAATAGTATATTATTAGTAATAAAATATTAAATAGTCATTCAAGACTTACTCATTGATGATCTTTTTAGCAAATGGTCGAACTTCATTTTCTACTCCTGCTGGATCTAACCAATACACCAATCCGTTCCAAGGACTAATAACAGCTAACATCCAATGTTACTATATAATTGAATAAGTTAAGATGACGAAAATAAAATCATTATAAATTTAAATAACACCATAACTTTTATACTCAAATAATAATTCATATAGACTAAACACAACACTTACTTCTCATTATATGGTGCAAAAAAGAGTTGATTGATATTTTTGCCATCATTAGATGCAAAGATACAAGCCAAATAATCAGATCGTGGATCTCCTTCTTCTGTTGTCGTTGGTGTCAAAGGACTTAGAACATTGGTGTCACAAAATCCATATACCCCTGAAATCCCTTCTTTATAACAAACTTCACTCAAGTACCTAGAAAAACTTGTAGGTGTTATTTAGAAAATATCAAAGTATCCAAAAACATAAAATCACTAGTTTGAAAAGGGCTACAAAATTTACTCACTTCATGAATATGGACATGTGAGTTGATCCATTCTCCTTTTGGAAGCACCAATCGAGCATATCCTCATAATCGATGGCAACATCATGTTCATTATAAAATACTTTTGCCGGAATTCTAATGGATATAGTTTCTTGCCTCTTTTTCATTCCTAAAGCTTGAATCTTAAAAGCTCGCACCAAACTAGTAGATAGTCAACTTATCTTGATCTTTTGCAGTGATCGAGTACTTTCGAATGGATGATGATTGTGATGATGTTGTTCCAGGAGATGGTGTAGCCAACTGTGCTTGTGTATCATCCTTGACAAAATCCATGCAAGATATAATACTTGTTTATGCATACGAAAATTATATGAATAAGATTTTGTGCAATAGAAGAAAAAATTAAATTTATTAATACCTTCTTGAATGGAAGAATCAAATGGGTTGGCCAAAGAATATAAGCGTCCTTAGCTTGGAATACATACTGAAATTCCTCAGTAGGGCATGGTAAAAGTGCACGAGGCTCAACAACCTCAATGATGGCAACACGACGTTGAGTACTCGACGGGATGCTATGATAAACACGTAGAACCTCTGTTGAGGTTGGTATGTACACTTTACAATTAGCAACAACCTTAAGCTCATTGTCACATTCAATCGCCAAGCAACAATCACTCTCACCCTATTTACAAAAATAACATTAAAGAATACATTGGAAAAATTAGAAAAATTCTTTATTTTCATCAATATTTATTCAACAGCACATTAAAAGGTATTTTACTTGTCTTCGAAAAGTAAACATTGGAATAATTAGAATACAATTGGAATTTATATAATAGTACATAATACCTCAGGGAAAAAGTTTTCATCTACGTCCGTTGTATGAGGTTCGGGGACTGTCGAAGAAGAAACTTGATGCATCTTACTTGTCTCCGGCCACAATACATGGTAGGGCTCAATATCATGCTCTTGTTCATTATGAGGTTCAAGTTCTCGTTGAATTGGATTGTGATCTGAAGAAATGTTGGTATCTGCCTCTAGTTGAAGTTGAAATCGTTGAACACCTATGCCAATCAAACTACCTAATTGAGAAGCATTAGACGCTTTATCATTAGAAACACCAATTTGGCTACCATTACTCCCATGCCCATCAGAAAGACCCAATTCACCACCGAAATTACCACCACTCCAATTTGCTTTGAATTGACTCATTTGTTGACTCATCTGCTCAGGGCAAATCTGACAACATGTTGTAAGGAAGGACATAACAAAATTTTGAGTGTTTCTCATTTCTCCCAACTCTGATCTTAAATTTTTTATTTCAGCCTTCATTTGGCTAGGTGGTTGTGGTCGGTTTAATCCAAAATCACACCCAAACCAACACCCTTGACACAACCACCATGTTCTGGTTTCTCAATTGCTTTTGATAAAATATCATCTCGACCTTCTGCAATAATTTCTCCTCTACTTTGTTGTGCCTCCAAAGATTGCTAGCACCAAGAACAATTTTATATAATAAAGTTAGTATAATTTATATTATTACAATTACAGTAATCTAACTTATAAAATGTGCAAAAAGTTCGTACAATTGATTCAGCGATTTTTAAATCATTAGGATTCTTAAATATCATTGTTCCATCTTTGACATCAGAATGAGCTCTAAGCCAGGTCAAATGTTGAGGAACTATAGGCGCATTTATCCCTCTCTTCTCAAGGTCCTTTGCCTAAAAAGTCACAAATTCGTAAGAAAACATAGTTTAGAAAAATTAGAGTTCAAAGTTAATTGCACCAGGTTGTTTGAAACTTACAATCTCTTCCTCAAAATGTTGATACCCTAGTCGTCCTCCACGATAGCTTGATTTTCTATTATCCTTCCCTTTTTTCCGATTTTTTTAACTTAATTCCTGCATAAATAATGATATAATTCAACATAAGTAACATTTTTATATATCTGGTTATAAATAAGGTTTGTAGGAATTGAAACCTTAAACTTAGGATATATTGATGTTTTAAGAAATTGGTCCCAATCTTCTTGAGTTATCCATGGATATAACCCTGGTTTTGTCTTCACCAATTGTCCCCTGGAAGTGTACAACCACTCCTTTCTCAATCTTGCTTTAAAAATGCGTAATGCAATAGCAGCTCGCGATCGATAAGATATAACGTTTACGACCTTCTAATATTGTGAACCCTTTCTGCATAATGCAAAGGTCATTTATTAGTACATTATCATCAATAAAAGGGTATACATTAAACACAGTAAGACCACTTGCTTCTGTATAAGAGCCAGTGGAAATTTGATAAAAATCTCAAAAACATCATAGGAAACAGGAAATCCACATGTAAATAAAAATCTCAAAAACATCACAGGAAACAGGAAATCCACAGGAAACACCTGACATGCAAATGAAAGCTTTTTCCAACCGTTTGTTTGCTGCCAGTTATGATGATCAGAGTGTGTTATTGTAGTTGTGCTGTCCGTCAGACTGGCTCTTTCCTAGAAACTGGTGCTCCAAACGGCCTGCTTGGACTTACAATGGATCATATATCACTTCCTAGTGTTTTAGCAAGTCAGAACCTTACTTCTAATTCTTATTCTATATGTTTTACTGGATATGGTTCTGGTACAATTATTTTTGGAGATAGAGACAATAACAGACAAGGTGAAACACCACTCAACCCCGATCAATTAGAGTAAGTTTTGGACTTTTTCAAGAGTACATATATATCAACACTTTACACTTGCATATCACAACGGCATTTTAGGAGGTATTTTCCAGAAATTTATTCCAAAGAGAATAAAATGCCTTTTTAATATGCACTATTTATATCAATTACTTGATAAATTAAGAATTTATGGAGCTTATACTAATTGTCCTTTGTCAACAGTTTATATAATGTCAGCATAACTCATATTACTATGGGTACTAATGTAACTGCCACAAACTTTACTGGGATTATTGACTCTGGCACTTCATTTACTCACTTGACTGAACCAGCTTATAGTCTTTTTTCTGAAAAGGTAAGTTTTAGTATAAGGTATATCTATTGATTTTATTTTTTACAAATGGAGATGGAGTTTAATGTTAATAATCTGTGCTGCAGTTCAATTCTCAGGTAACTAATCGAAGGTTGCAAGTCGATCCACATAGTCCATTCGAATACTACTACTTACCATTACCAAAGTGAGTAACATTTTATCTCATAAGATAAGAATATGAAATACAATAAAGCACCCCTGCATTTTAAAAATCGACATGGAACATCCAGATAACAGTAAAAAATTAACAACATTCATCCACAAGATATTCTATGACATATCATTAGAGCTAGTAGTAACGCTAAGTATCCTTAGAGTTGGCCTTCAGGTTCTGTTATATCTCTTCAGTATCATATATCCCTTCAGCAGATATCTGTAATGTTTCGTTGGTTGAGAATGTCTACCACCCACCTTAAATTCATCTTTAGGAGAAAAACTTATCCGATAGGCAGATATCTGAATATGTTCAAAATGACATTAGACTTGAGTGACTCTAGAGACAGTTTATAACTGAGGTTATGAACATGGCATACATAACGAAAGCAAACACAAACAAGTCTTGGTGGGATGCAAACTACATAAAAGAATTGCAATATCTTAATATGACCAACAACAATGGAAGAAGAGAACTAGCTAGCGCCTAGCAGCTTTAAACGCAAGAACAACCTTTCACATACAGCTCTGGAAATCATATCAATAATGTACCAATACTTTAGAAATTTGGAATTCACAAATACAAGGCTACTGGTATGATTCTCGCTTTGGGTGCGAGAGGTCACGAGTTCAATATTAGGAATGCCCCAAATAAATAGACTGTAGAAGCCTTTTTTTTCCATCCATTGACTAATAAACGTTAGTAGCTCGTGTCATATAAACTACCACCACACATACAAAAGGCAGAAGAGTTTGACATTTCCAGTGATGGAATTTTCAGTTTATGTTCAAGAGAAGTACACCAAGTCTACCAATGAAAAAAAAGGAAAAGGAGAAAGAATTGGCAATGGCAGAAAAACATTTACTTATTCTTATCGACTCGTAGAGTGAATTCTTCAGCTCTTTAGGAACATCACCCCACCGTAGGTAGTTGATGTCTACACGCTCAGAACATACACCAAGATAAGTACAAATTCGTTCGATGATCCCACATGGAACCTTTCTCTATTCCATTCAAGTGGAATTTTCCGACCTCCTGAATTGCCTCCTACTGTGCACATACTTGCGACTCTGCGGTCCTCACGTTCAGCCCCATTACCATCATCATCATACTCGGTGTTCGAGGTTGTATTCTCTTGAGGTACCATGTCACGCTTTCGCCCCTTTGCCATTAACCTGAAACGATGACAAAATTAAATATCATAATGATGTAGATATTTAACTTTAAAGTCCTTTAATCAAAGTTCTAAGTAAATATTTAAATTTAAAGGGCACTAGGATCAAAGCATAGGATTTTGCAAAGTTGAGCCATAGGCCACACCGTCATATATCCTCTGTCCCACTTTTTAGCTGTGCATCTTTAGCGAATATAGTTCAGGGTAGACTATTAGTATGAGTTTCTTGGTTAGCTACTGTATACTTCAAGACATGGTAAAAGATGGAGTTTGGTTATTCTTTGTTTGGCTTCAAGTTCTTTTGAGGCCTATATTTCCGATATTAATGAAGAGTATACATTGTGACAATAGATATCTGTTCTTTTTTTGGGGGAAGGGTTGACCATATTTTTTTTATGTAACCAATAAAATATGATACCCTTACAAAGGTGAACAAGCGTGGGGTTATTTACTACAAGAGCTAAGAAATTAAGTTAGGTGTATATGGTGTCAGGGTAGTCTTCTTGGTGTTCAGACTGCATAAAATGATCTATGTGTGGCTACTTAGGTTGTAAGATTTTACATTAGCTAATGTCTATAACTAGAAGGATGACATTTTAAACTTTGGCAAAATGGTAAGGGTTGCATCCCCCTCTAAAGTTCTACTAACAGCTGAGGGAACACTGTCTAAAATATGGAGCTAAATGTCCTGAGTTATGCCTTGATTAGTGAACCAATCCGCCATGCGATTGCCTTCTCAGTTCTACATGTGTATACTGTGTTATACTATTCTAGGTTGTATATAGTTAAAATGACAGTGTTCCCTCCATAAAAATACCATCAGCAATTTCACTGTCACTATCAGAAGGTTTCTATATGCACTCTTACCCTGCTGCTTTTTGAAACCCCAACAGAGCAGCCCTTAGCTCTGGACCTTTTGTTCTGCCACATTTCATGCACATAATATTTTTACCTGCCAAAAGCTGATGCATTTTGACATCTTTTGTCTCAACTGTCATAGAGTATGGTCTATTGTAGATTTACCGATTTATATTGATTGGAAATAAGTCAATTTTTTAAACTAAAAGAAATTTCATTAATGCAGAAAAAGAATGTTCTTCTGCCTGTTTTCAGATTCTTAATCCCCTTTAAACTTACATATCAGAGGAAGGATAAGCATGTAGAGTTTGAGACTTTTTTTGTGTATTTGTACAGGTTAAAGCAGCTTGCTGCATTAGTTCATCAAGATTGGCTAAAAGAATTGTAAAGGGGCTGATAAACTGTGAGGTGGTACTTTTGGGCATATCAAAAGAGGTACATAGGGGGGATTGGAAATTGAGATAACAATAACAATTTTAGATACCTTTTTAAGCTTTGGGAGGTGTTTTAGTGTTATATATATTGGTATGCCCAATCAACCTTTTGTTTAAAGTGTGAGAATGGAAAATATGCATGATCAGAAGAAATATATGAGTTATGAAAAAAAAGGAAACCTCAGTGATGGGTGGGCATTGTCTATTTTCATAGAAAAATACAATTCTGTATTTTGTTAAGGAAAGTTTTGATACATCAAAATGCTGCTTTCTGAATTTTAATTAATTTGTTGGCTTGGAAACTTGGGGGAATATTTTTCTAATTGAGCCAAGTATTATGATGCTAATAAGAGGTTGATGATATTTTATGCAAGACTTGGAGTAATTCATTTGGTCGGGTATTTATAAATGGTAGGAAAAAAAAGGTAGTAATTCATCATTTGGAGATGTTGAAAAAAAGCACATGAATAATATACAGTTCAGATTTCGTGACAAGATTCAGACAAGTTTGACTGGCTTTAAGAGTGAAATCATCTCACCATCTTCAGAAAGTTCCAAATCTCTATCTTTATCTAATGCTACTGGACACAAGGTTCATAGGAGCTAAAACAGACCAAGTGCAATTTAACTACACAATCAACAAGAATGTAGTAACCCAATAAAATTTAAAACCCTAAAAACGAAATTTACCTTGTTATATCATAAATAAGAAGTGCCCCAGCTGCTCCTCTGTAGTATGATCTAGTCATAGATCTGAAGGATTCTTTCCTAGCCTGAAATAGGCCACATCACATAATATAAGCATTAAACTGAAGATGAGCAATGAAGAGCAGATGTAAGTAAATATCAAGTAGCAAACAAAAATAGGATCCAGCTATCTTAGAAACAAGCAAGCTGCAAACATGAGCAACTGAAGGGAAACCATTAGAGCTGCACAACTAAATACCTCTTTTCTATTAAATTCAGAAGAGCACAATGCATCCCTAAAATAAAAATGTAGAGAACAAACTTCAGAAGCACCAGGAACTCTAGAAATCATTTAGAATTTTCAAAAGACTATGAATAGCATTTCTTATTGGGCTGCTTAGGTGTGTTGATGCATTTCTTTGTCCATAAATCCCTATAGTCTTCCTAAACATATTTTTATTTGCTTAATCTTGTCAACTTGCTATTGCTGCAGCTCCTGCTGCTCTGAGAGCCAAAGGGAAGTAACTTTACTCCTTGGACAGTTTGCGTCTCCTGATTCAGATAGCAAGGTTTGCAAAATAGTTTTGGCGGTTCAAAATGATGAACTACAGTGACTATCAAGGACTACATCCTAAACTCTCACGAACCAGTTTGCCAAAATGTCAATGTTGATATACAATGTAATGCATTTCTCTCTTTCCACTTGACTACGTCACATTGCTAAATGAACATACTAAAGAATCAGAAAATGTAGGTATAAAAACAGAATAATTGTGCTAAAAAAATAATTAAACACTCTGCTGCTACCAGTGCAAAAACAACACATACCCCTTTAGGTGGCTCTGGGTTTCGACAGAACTTTGAACCGCCAGGTGCCCATAGAACTGCAGAGTGGTTGAAAAAGATATGAGATACATAGTGTCTATAACTCTAATTGACAAAAAGAACTATATGAGTGATAGAAATGAGGTGGGTTGTTGCTAAGAAGCTTGAAGATGCAGCTAAATCAGATGTCAGAGAAAGACTGCTAATTACATTATGATTTTCATATAAAAATCTACCTCAATTTTTTCTTCATTAAGTTTTTCGAAGCCGCTTTCGAGATGCTTTTTTTTTCTTACTTTCTTGAATCCATTCACCTTCATTGTGATCATCTCGTATGTACACGGATGCATCATCTAAACTATCATCTTCTACATGAACCTTCCTAGATGGACTTTCCTCCAACTCATCATCATTATAGTCATCAATGTCATAACGAGACCTCGGTGTTAGAACTATCGATTTTCTCTTATCAGCCGGATCAGTTACATAAAACACTTGTTTTGCTTGGCTGGCTAAGATGTATGGATCGTCCTTGTGGCCGAGCTTTTGAAGGTTGACTAAGGTGAACCCTAGATCATCGTTTTCAACTCCAGTGTTATTGTCAACCCATTTGCATCTGAAAATAGGTATCGAAAAACAAGAGTAATGCAACTCACAAATCTCTTCAATGACTCCATAGTAGTACATTGAATCATATATGGGGCAATTGTCTTTCGCACTTGCAAAATGCATAGCTTAGCTTCTAAGCTTACTCCACTATTTTGCATTGTACTATTTTGATCTTGCTCCCATGTGTAGAATGTGTAACCATTGATAACATATCCAGAGTAAAAAGAGGCATTGAAATTTGGCCCATAAGCTAAACTCTTGAGTCGATTAGAAACCAAATTTGAAGATTCCTCACTCACTCATTATTTCATCTTTGAACCACCTACTGAATGATTTGCAATGTTCACTTGCTAACGATTTTGCGTTAACTCTTGGGAGTTGTTCCCTTAAATAAGACATGTGGCGTTTGACATACGGTATGACTTCCGACTCATTATGAAGAATATAAGTGTGTGCCATGTTCCATGAATCATGAGACATGTCACGTTGTTTATGACCTATGGTCCCCTTTCCGTCCAATCTTCCACTATGTCGAGATCTAGGGAGCCCTATCGTCTTTGTCAATCCCACAAAACGACCACTAAACTCTATAGCATTCTCATAAAAAAGACGCTCCGCAATACAACCTTCCGGATGATGGTGATTTTTCACATACCCCTTATATGTTTTCATTTGCCTTTCAAAGGGATATTGATTTCTCAAATACACTGGACCACAAAATCTGACCTCTCTCACCAGGTGAATCGTTAAATGAACCATAACGTCGAAAAATGATGGAGGAAAGTACATCTCCAATTGGCACAACACGACAACAATATCATTCTCCAATGTAGTCAACTCTTCTGGGTCAAGAACTTTGCTATATATCGCATTGAAGAAATGACACAGTCTAATAATGGCGTATCTAACTTTTTTAGGCAGAATTGAACGAATAGCCACAGGTAACAAATACTGCATCAAAATATGGCAATCATGAGACTTAAGGCCCAACAAGTTTTCAGATTTCCATGACACCAAGTTCGAATATTGGACAATAACCCTCTGCACTTTGACACCTGCTAAACACTCACAAAACTCCTTTTTCTCTTTTCTTGACAACCTATACGCTGCAGGAGGTAAGTATTTTCGAGTTCCATCATCAACAACATGTAGTTCGCTTCTAATCCCCATTGCCTTCAAATCATCTCGAGCTTTAACACCGTCTTTTGTCTTCCCAGGGACATTCAATAATGTACTAATCATCACATACATTCTTCTCGATATGCATCACATCTAGTGAATGCCGGACAAAGAGGAATCTCCAATAAGGTAGGCGCCAAAAATATGGACACTTCTTGTATCCCTGTTTAGGAAGAGGATTCTTTTTATTTTTCATACCAAATGTAATATGATATCCTTAATATTTGAAGCACCTCCTCACCACTCTTAACCTTAGGACGTCCCACAAAACATTGTTTACCATTAAATGTTTTTTCAACTTACGATAATGATGATTAAAGGTAGAAATTGACGATTATCATTGAAAACATTCTTTCCAGTCTGTTAACCACATTCGTTTCAAACCATCCTCACATATAGGACAAGCAGCTTTTCCTTTCGTTGTATATCCCAAAAGATTACCATAAGCTGGATAATCTTGGATAGTGCAAAACAACATTGCTCTTAAAGTGAACTTTTCCTTATGATAAGAGTCGAACACTTCCACACCTTGTTCCCATAGGATGTTCAAATCATCAATAAGAGGTTCCAAGTACACGTCAATGTTATTTCCGGGTTGTTTTGGCCCAGATATCAATAGAGTAAGCATCATGTACTTTCTTTTCATACACAAATTAGGAGGCAAATTGTAAGTCACCAAAATCACAGGCCAAGTACTATGGGTGCTACTAAGGGAACCAAATGGATTCATACCATCAGTGGACAATGCAAGACGTAGGTTCCGTTTTTCTTTACAAAACTCGGGGAATTTACCATCTATAAAGCTCCATTGGGGTGAGTCAGCTGGGTGTCTAAGTTTTCCATCCTTTTTACGTCCATAATGGTGCCATGTCAACTGCTCAGCGGTATTTGGATCTGAAAACAATTGTTAAACCTTGGTATTATTGGAAAATACCATAATACCTTAGCCGGCACTTCTTTCTTCTTGTACCGTGAGGCATTGCAAACAAACAACTCTCTAACAATTCACTTCCATTACGGTATAACATGCAATCGTTAGGGCAAGCATGAATTTTCTCATAAGGCAAGCCCATTGAGCCTAATACCTTTTTTGCCTCATATGTACTACTTGGGAGGACATTTTCCTCCGGAAACATGTCTTTCATCAATTCAAGAAGAGAACTAAAACTTGCATCAGTCCAACCACCACTAGCCTTTAAATTATACAACTTAAGCACACCCGATAATCTCGTGTATTTACAGCCTGGGTATAATGGCTGTCGGAATCACTTACCAACCTCTCGAATGCAACACGATCCTCATTGTAATCATCCTCATTTACACGCGATAAAAGGTCCTCTATTCCATCGCCCTCGTTAAAATTATCCTCCATTTCATACTCCATATGTTTAGAAGCATGAGTTGAAGTTTCTTCCCTAGATTCTCCGTGCCAAATCCAACGCGTATATCTTCTATCAAATGCCCATTTTTCCAAATGATTGAGTATCTGGTCAACTCTCTGATGCATAACATTATGGCACATAAAGCAAGGACACCGTAACTTAGATTGACCTCCATATTTCCCGCAGCAAAAGTTATAAGTTCCCTAATTCCAACATTATACTCTTCTTCCCCTGGCTTGGACATCCATATCCAACTTCGATCCATTACTACAAACCAAGTTACAACTAGTACACTTCAAATGGAAGAGGGCAACCAATACAAGTTGTTGTACCTATAACATAAAAGTACATATTCAATTAACTTAATTTTCTTTAGGCTAAACGTGAGTGAGTTGATATTGATAGGATCTTTGTAGTCACAAATATTAGAGTAAATATATCTATGAAAAAAAGTTGGAAAAGAATTATACATGAAGTTACACTATACATGTGAGAACTTAAAAACATATAATTTCGAGATATCATTGTTTGTTTTTTGAAAAAATACATGATACAAAGAAAGATCCTTCAAGACTAATATATCTCCAATCTCTACCAGTTTAGCAGATCAAACCCCGAGGGAAAGGATTAAGGAACCCCCAGGTTTAGATTCCATGACCTAAAGTTTATCTCTTTCCATATACAACTTGTAAGTTTCAGGCTGCACTTTTGTTTTACTTTATTGTGCATCAACTTAGGAATAAAATGGTAGAGGTCAATATAGTTTAGAGCACACGAGTGAGCAGAGGAAAAGCATATAAGAATGCATTCATGAAAACTGGCCATTGTCTCTCAACTAAGAAGATAACATGCTCCACAGGCTACAATGCCTATAGCCGGCATAACACCTTAACAACTTCGGCTATGGCATTCCAAAGAATCATTCAGGTAACCAGTACCCACTAAAGAAATCAAAATTGGCAGACGACACACAAATGTACAGCCGAAGATAGACCATCGACATACCAATTGAAAGAAACATTTGAAGAAAACAGTGGGAGAATACAGCCAATTACCAGATCGATAAATCTCTCGTAAAGTAGTCTCATACATTGGTTCAAATCCAAATAATCAACCAGGACTCCAGGATGCAAAATTATTTGATAGCATAGGGCTTGGAACTCTTTTTGGTGCATTTATACCCATAATTTTTCTAGTTATGAACCAATTAATCCTGTCAAATCGCAGAAATCTCTCGGTGACCATCTTTGGCAGTAACCGAAACCCCATCAAGTGAGTAGTGCCATGTATAAGTTTATGGACATCCCAGCCTCCCGAAAATATCAATACAAAAGACAGTGAGAAAGATAAGAGTCATTTTCAGTGGTTGATCAGTAGTTCCGTCCCTCATAAAACATGATCCTGTCCTATGCAAATGTTTCTTTCGACTGATATATGGTCCTGTGATCTGACGTTCTTCTCAGTCGAAGCGAACTGAGAAGCCAGTGTCAGTTTTTGTCACATTCACGCTACCATATTCATTAAAATCTGAGTCTGAACTTGTTTCATCTTGAATAATTATGCAAGAGTCATTGGAATAGCTGTAGACTGCAATTTGTGTTGTATTCCATTCTGAATACAGAATTAGGTGCAGTTTTGCTCGTTCTTAACCAAAAAAAAACATGAACTCCACAAGCATACGACATTCTATATACAGATTTGGCAATTCAGAAAATCAATATAGTAACTAAACAATTTAATTTTAAATTACCAATCCAAGAAACAAGAAAATGGATTCAATTAACAAAAATTTGAACAATAAAGCCACCAAAATCAATTTCTTTGAGTATTAGGAATAACAAAGGACTTGAAAATTAAGAATCACCCGTAAATTGCTGGCAACAAAGGTGATTGTAGTAGTCGATTTCTCCCAAAATGGTTGCTATGTAGATTGAAATCGCGAATTCGTCATGGGCCGAATGAATTATATGCTGCAATGGAATTTGTCACTGGCCGAATGAATGTGTGAATTGCGAATTACCGTCGGAGATGAGAGCCGAAGGTAGAAAGGGGAACCGGGGTTAGCAATGGTGAGGGGAACTGGAGGTAGCAATGGTGAGGGAACACAACAACCGGCAACTGTTGACTGAACTTGAAAATGGAGGTGTTGAGCAAAAAAATCAAGGATACATATAGTGCTCCTAATTTTTAGATGTGGCAGTTTTTTTTTTTTTCAATTTAATTATTTCACAAATTTATTATTAATAATAACACAAAGATAACATTTTTTATTATTCTCATAAAAAAAAAAAAACATCATATAGCAAAGATAACACACATCAAGATAAGTGTTAAGTGAAATATTCTCAATAGAACCTAAGATAACAATTACACGCTTAAAATATTAAATTTAGATTTTACATAAAATCTGCTTAAATAAGAGTTAACTTAGGGGTGTTATGTTTGCCCTTTTTTGTATTAGTGAATATATTGTAAAAGATCTAATATAAGTAATTTCTATATATATTCGAAATTTTTAAGTTGAACCACTAACTCTTATCAAATTAATAATTTTTGTAACAATTTTTTTTTCAATATATGAATTCATTTATTGTGAATCACCTTACATAAATCTATTGAATATCCGAAATTTTGAGAAATAGACATAAATAGTATCCTTATTTCAACCACCAATTCTTACCTATACTATATGATTTAAATGAACATAATAAATTTAGTCAAACATACTCAACCATATATTAAATGTCATCAACCAACTTATTAGGTTTTCCTTTGTACGACCGATTTTTTTTTTGTCCTATAAATATGCTTATGTCTTCATTTTCTCCACTCACTTACAACTATTTCTCTATATTTTCTAAAAGCATACTATAGATACAATTTCCTTTAAGCATCAAATTTTTCGTTCTCTATGGATAGTAGAATTGAAACACAATTGAAGAATTATGTGGATGCAACTAATCAGCTTATTGAAGCGTTTTCAAATTACGAGGAGAAGATTATTGAGATTACAACCGAGTTGGATATTTTAGATCGAAATGGACACGAAACTGTTGGTTACATAGCTCAAATCATGCATGCACGTAATCAATTTGAGCTTGCACGTGAAGTTTCAACTGAAGTTCTTAGTGGAATTATCGAATTATCAAGGATTAGCGTGGTTATTTATAATATGTTTTAAAATATTTTATAATCGATTTTGTAATTGAATGTATTAGGCTTTTATCCTATTTTACTTATTGTTGAATAATTAGTATTTTCATATCGGCTATGTATGTTTAAATTTTATTAGTATTATCTGATTATTAATTATGCTTTGCGAAACATAAATTTTCTACGAAATACTTTTACCAAGCAATTTCGTCGTTACAAAAAAACACGTATATGTTGATTAACAAAAAATCGTGCATTTGGAAATCATATTATATCATATAAAATAATCATTATCTAAAAATGTGAATTTATATATTGATTTGGCCATATCTCATATCATATAGTGTTTAAATCTTTTCTATAAATGAACAAAAATCATTTCCAGTTTATGTAATAGTATTTTTGTAAACTTTATGTATATCAATTAAAGATATTCGTTAAGATTTACACCAAAATTGGTAGAGTATTTGTTTTTAGAAATATTAATATGTAATCACCCTTAATTAAATTCGAAATTCAATTTCCTACACCCAAAATATGTTCATCTATCAATCAATAGTCAAGAAATAGTAATCAACCGAAATTTACTTCACTAAATTGAAGATTGATTTGCTACCAATTTATATTCTTACCATATTATGTTAATTTTAACAACTCATATTTCCGTAATTTAATGACTTACTTACAAATTTATAGATAACTTGATTTAAGAAATATTGCCATATCTAATATTATTATTGATTGTTGTGTTGCATTATGTGGTGGCCTATATAAACACAACTTTCTCCAAAAAAATATTGTTTATAATTAGCACAATTAAGCAATCAATTTATTTCAACACTCTTTCATTTTTTTATTATGGCTTTTGAAAATCAAAATGAGAAGAAAATAGTTTCTATTAGTGAAATTGTTAAAGGGATGAAATTATGCACTATTAAGGTCCGAATTATTAGGGTTTGGGAGATACCTAATTTTAAGAATAAGCTTGAAAGAAAGCATTGAAATGGTTTTAATGGACGTTGAGGTAAGAGCAAATAAAACATAACATTAATTTGTAAATATGTTGTTATTATTATGTTTTACTAATGTTTTAAACTTCTCTTTTCAGGGTAGTAAGATTTAAGCCAGCTGTCGCAGAGGACTAATTATGCAATTTACGCCAAGTATTAAAGAGGGTGAATTTAAGCAAATTTCGAATTTTTTGGTTCGGGATAATGGTGCTTTGGAAAAGCTTTTATGGATCAATAATTAAGGAATGTCAAGTTCTTGATATTCCAAAGTTTGGATTCACTTTTGCTAAATTTGATGATATTATATCAAAGCAGTTACCGGATATGTATTATATTGGTAAGATTTAGATTATTATTAATTTGATAATTTCACTGTTGATACATAAATGTAACTCATATCTTATATTATATATTAGATGTCATTGGACAACTCACTGGATATAGTGGTATTACTGAGACGACTAAATCTAGAATGATGACTATTGAGTTGGTTGATACATAGTAAGTTATATTTTATCGACTAATCTTTATTTTGTTAATTACAATTAAAATCCAATTTGTCATATACATATATTTATAATATTATAATTAACTTTGATGCATAATGACTTTAGTAATACAAGTTTGAATTGTGTGCTATGGACAACCCATGCTGACGAGATGACCCATTATCTCAACACCCAAGGAAATGATGGTGTTATAGTTGTCATTATTCAATTTGGAAAGATAGCTAATTTTCACGGTTCGTATGAAAAGACTTTTTATTTTATATAGTATATATTAAAAGTATTAGTATAATATTATTTATATTATTCATAATATTAATGCTTCTCACTCGAACATTGCATTTTTTAGGAGAGATCCGAGTGTCCACTTCACGATATGCGTCGCGATTGTTCATTAATCAAGATATTCCTGAAATTATCACCTTCAAGTATAAGTTGTATTTCCTTTTACATTTATTTTGCGTACTATCAAATTAGTAATATAATATTTGTTATATGACTTGATTATTATAATTTAATTTCTTTTTTTTTTTTTGGAAATATGTAGCTTCCCAGAAAGTAGTCAACAAAGGAGTGGACAGTTGACCCAATCGTCTAATGACACGAACGGCTTTTTAAAGGAGGAATCGATCAAGGATGTATCCGATTTTCTTGAGATGAATAAGGTTAATGACTTTATTATTTTGTTAAACTAATTGTATAAGAATAACAATTAATTGATATATTTTTTACTAAATGAAAATATTATTATTTGAATGTAAGGTTGGAGTATATGTTTGCTTGGCAACTATAGAAGATATTGATATTCAATACAGTTGGTACTATGATGCTTGAAAAAGATGTAATAGTGGATTGGCTAAGGAAGGGATGTAACTCGATGTAGGAAGGACAATCATGTTGTGAAATCTACCATCCCGAGGTATTATACAATTTAACAATACGTTACATATTTTATGTTAGTTTTAAAGTAATGAATAATAAGCATATAACCTGTATTTTTTCGTTTCTTTTTGTTTCACATAATACTAATACTAGAATTTTTTGCACGCGATGTGTGCTTGAATTTTTTTTGAAACAGAAACTCGATTTTCTTCGACATAAGAGTCAAAATTTGAACATTAGACATATGAAGTATAATTGTTTTTAGTTGCAAAATTTGATTGGTTTAGTTTATGTCACTTAAGTCTCTCGCCATTATTTTTGTCCTTTTTTTTTAACTTTTCAAAGTTAAATTCTATGAACAAAATAGAAATTTTATTGAATTTATTTATGAATTCTAATATTATAATTTTTTAGTTGATTTTTGAATTAAGTACAGTACTAACTTCTAAATTCTAAACACTATAAAAAAGTAAGTAATTTTTTTCCTTGGCTAACTTCTAAATTCTGATTTCACTACAAATACACCTCTATTTTTATCATGACCCACCATTATTTGTGAATGGTTCTTGATAATATTGATTTGTAAGTAAATTTTTGTAAATGTTTTTGTATTGACGTTCTATGTTATTAGTTTTAGTTTGTATGTTAATTTTAAGTTTTAATAATGTTTTTCGATTATTTGCGTGATTTGTTTGATTTTTATAACGTGATTTTCTCAATTGTATGAGTGATTTGTAAAGTTTTTTCTTTTAATTGATTTGTGAGTAAGTGTTGTAAAGTAATTTTCGGTAGTTTTCTTTGAATACCAATTTTGATTTTGACATTCCTCTTGTAATTTAGAAAGGGAAGGGAGGGCAAAATAGGCATTTCAAAAGAGGACACCATTACTCCCCCTTCCCTTATATAATAGAATAATAGGTTCAAAATCAAATTCATCGTATCGGATAAGAATGCATATACTTCTTTCTTAATGTTTGATAAAGAAGTATCTAAATTGGTTGGTAAGACAACCAAAGAAATACTTGACTTGCAAGATTAGGTTGTTACAATTTTTTTTAATTTTAACTTCACGGTTTTTATATTATTGAGAAGTAATTTTTTTTTATGCTAAGGTCTTATATATTTGGTTTTTTATTCTTTATAAGGATGCTATTGAAACTACATTTCCAGAAGAATTCAAGTTTTTCCTTGGCAAAAGATATTTGTTCAAAGTGAAGGTTCCTGATAACAATGCAGTAGATGAGAATTCGACATACACCGTTGTAAGCACAACTGATGATATTAGTGTTATCGACAGATGGATGGGACTGTATATAAAGATTGAGGTAATTACAACTTCATTTTTTACTTGGAATAAATTCAATGTGTTATGTTTACATTTCAAATATATATTTAATTTAGAAATTCATATGTTTGTTTTCATAGCATGACTTATATATGAAGAAGATAAATGAAGCTGAAAGTGTCAAGGATGGTGGAGGTGATAAGGTATTCTTAAATGTTGTACGAAATATATTGTTTGACATTTGTTTTTTTATATTGTAAATAATTTAATTTAAATCTCTTAATTATGTTATGTATATTGTTTTTTTATGATTGAGTTTTTATCAATTAGTTAAGTTTCCATTTTGTTAATGTTTTATTCGTACTAACCTGTTTTTTTTTTTTACGTATAGGACATGTTAAATTCTAAAAATGAATCATCAACATCTCAAATTACTCCTCAAAAGCGACTTATTAAGTTGGAAAAGAATGGAGATTTAGAGATTGATAAGTCTCCAATTGATATGCAGGAATTGAACTACCAAAAAGCTAAAGGGTACGTATAATGGAGGAGTAGATGACACTTATGGGGGTGCTATATAAAAATGTTTTTAGTATATAAGGAATAAAGTGCCTCGTTTTGTTTGAGGACGTTTATTTTACAATCAAAATTACTTGGATCATGTAATTGCATGTTCTAATAATTTTATTTTATAATAGTTTGTTATATTTTTTCGTTATATATTTATTTTTAGAGTTTCGCATATTGATCTTATATTTTTATATATATATTTTTATTTCAAATACAAACATAGTAATACAAAGTAGGAAAATTAATCTCTTAAAGAAATAGTTTATTGTAATAAATATTATTTTACATTTTAAAAGTTATATATATGCACGTAATAAATAATTCGAAATCGTAGGTGTCATGTATGAGAATTATATATAGTTTATATCTCACTACTCGTTATTTATAGAAACTATATATAAGTGTATAAGTTAATCATGAATTTTATTTAATCATGGTATAATATATCGTGAAAATATATTACATATATTTTTATTTCCTTCTCAAGTATATTTTAGGTTAAATGCCAATAATAATTGCTTTTATAATACTCACTCCGTTTCCTAAAGATCTTCCCTCTTTCCGTTTAAGGGTGTTTCCAAAAGATCTTCCCTCTTTTGCTTTATTCCTTATTTGGCAAAACAAGTTTCCCTATTTATCCTCTCATGTCACTATCATATGATCCACCATTACATTATTAATTCAATTTTACTCCCTTTCTCTCTCCTACTTTAACCCTTTAATTTGTTTATTTATCTTAACCCCTTTCTCTCTCCTACTTTACTCACACCATGCCCCACACAACTTGATTTTCCTTGGTATCTGTAAGAACAGTAAGTGGGAAGATCTTTAGGAAACGGAGGGAGTATTCCGTAATTTGTGGTTAAAATATAATAAACCACAAATAACGAAATATTTACACAATACAATTCCATTGATTTCGGCCAATAATATGAATCAGTTATTTGTGGGTAAAACATATATAAGTAAAGTTGGTTATACAATATAATATATTGTGATTGTATAGATTAAGGAAATTATATATTACCAGAATCAAATCTTATGAAGATCGAATGATGTACATTAAATCGTATCACTTGATTTCGACTGAAGTTTTTTCTATAAATTCGGCACAAATAGCATGTATTGTTTAGGCATTAATTTTGTGTACTTATAAATTAGTTTTTTGTACACCTTAAATCGCTTGTAATTTTACAAAGAAAAACATTCAAATATAATTGTTATTATGGAGCTTAGAACTCGAAAAATATGTCTACTTGAACACCTTCCTAAAGAAATTATTATTGACATTATTTCACGTGTTGGTGCTTTTTCTATTGCCGATTTGTTTAGGTGCAAAATAAGGTACGATACATGTTCAATTCAATATTCATGTGTTTTATAGTTTTTTGTATATTACATTTATATTTAATTAATTATCTTTATATAGTTGTAAGGTACTCAATAATATATGTGAGGATGACGAAGTTCTACAAAACATATCAATAGAAAGCTTGCTACACGTATCATGGGATTATGCTGAGAAGATGGATTGTTTGTTTAATCGATGTTTAGCGTGCAACAATCTTGAGGCTATTGTTCGAGTTGGAATGGTAATGTTTCTACAATAATTTCCTTATATTAGGTTATTAATTCGATTGGACCTTAAATATCAATTAATTATACGATTTAAATTTTTATGAGAAATTACATATATTAAATTTGGTGAAACTTAACATGTTAATTTAATGTTTTTTAGTAGGTACAATTTTTTACTCAATCGGAGATAGAAGATGGTATTGCATGTTTTGAGAAAGCATCAAATGAAGGATATTTAGTGACAAGTTATTTATTAGGCCTCATACATCTATGTAGTAAAGATGCGATTTACAGGAAGCTTGGATTCGAAATTATTCCGAAGACACTAAGGAAGATGGATTTAAAAGGGATTGTAGAATGTCGAAAAAAAGTTCGTTCTAATTTCTCTGAGTATGGGTAGATAATATGCTTTTTATTGAATCAGGATTTTTAGTATGCGAAAATAAGCAATCATGTAATGTTAATAGGAATAGTTGGCAAGGTGATAATTTCTACTATGAAGTTTCGGATGAACCAAGAAGAGTGTGTGATGCTTGCAATTGTAATGGAGAACTTATGTTCTTCCTAAAAGTTATGTGTTAATTAAGTTTACTTTGATGTTCATATTCTTATATAGTTCGTTAATAAAGGATTTATTTTTTGTCTTAGGAAATTCTAATACTTGATTTTTTTTAAAGAGAGACGTTCTATTACTTATAAATTGACTATTTGTCTATATTACTACTCTAATAAATGACGATTTTTATGCTATTTTAAGAGTAATCGAATTTTATTTATGTAAAAAAAAAAAATTACGGCATGTCTATATTATAATTATTATATATATCGTTAATTTTAAACTGATGTTATTTCCATTTTACAATAACAACTGTAATAGATAAGTTAGACAAGGTATTATGCAATATATAATGTAATATATGTCTTTCCATATTATGGATTCAATTTACGATTTTATACCTTTTTTTTTAAAGAAGTTTTATAAAATATATTTTATAAAGGCATAAATCACAATTTACCCTAATTGTTGCTATATAATATGTGATAACTTAAATTAAGCCTAAAATCAGGTTGTCGAGATTTTCTATTCAAAAATAGATATATTGTCCAATCATATAAATACTATCTATTGCTATCAACACCAAATGGTTGCTAATATTATGTTAAAAACATATGAATATACTTAAGAGTATTTTTTTGTCTAAAGAATTCGAATTACTTGGAAAAAGAGATGGCTAAGGAAAATGAGAATCCAAATGTAGAAAAAATGAAATATACGAAAAGGGCAGGAGATTATTCAAATCAATGTGGAGAGCATATAGGTATGTTGTCCTCAAATCGTTTTATAAACTTTCTACATATTCAAATTTGGTATTCCACCTAATTTCGATTAAATATAATGAATAAAATTATTACATTCCAACTAATATAAAATAAATTACAATAACTACTTATTACAATAAAAATATAAGCTTTAGGTGGAATATAAAATTTGAAGATTTAAAGTTTATTTTAAACGATTTAGATGGACATTTTCTAAATCAATAAAGCATTCTAATAAATGAGTATAATATATAAGAATGTAGATGCCCACCTCAAATATTGGCACAATATTTTAATGTCTGAATACCTTGGGAGTTTGTTGATTTGTAATCCTTGGTGCAGTTTGACATGTAAAATGTATAATATAAAGGTCTTATTAATAAAATTCAAAATATTGTAAAACCATAAGAAATTCATTAAATAATACATTGCACATATAATAAATATTATACACACGTTGATTATGTTATACTAATCTATATCAAATATTATATGGAATTATATATATGCTACTATTAGTTTTAAATTTCAATTTCTTAACAGGTTCAAGTAAAAGACCATGCACCACTTTGTTGAGAAGGAGTCGAGATCAATTAAAAAGTCAAATACATCCTATGAGTGATATTTCAAATGGTAATATAGTTTAATTACTTTTCTAATAATACTTTGACATTATATAACTAATTAATTTTACAGTTGTTTCAAGATTTGGAAAACAAGTGGAAGAAAATCAAAATGTAGATATATCAATCATAAAAAACGAAGGAACCACTGAAAAGTGCAATTACAAATTAGCTAGAGCAAACAGGAAATACATATTACATCAAAAGCGTAAAAAAAAATGAAAGAATTGTATATGGTAAGTCTATTTTGTTTTTTCTTATTATACTTAGGAGTTGCATATCTTTTAAACTACATTATAATACATTTATGTAGATGACAATAGTTTACATCTAACATGATTTGATTTTTTTTTTACGTAATGTCCAAACTCAACAAGAACAACATATTCATTCTCAAACATTCCTAAGTGGTATTTATTAAATAAGTGCTTTAGTCGACCTATCTAATGGTATTTCATTTCATACACATTTTAGGTCATATTTTTTATTTTGTGGATAATGTAATAACAAAAATTTCCTTATTATATTTGTATAGAAATTTATGATATAGAAGATGTATTTCAGATATTACCAGTTGTACCAAAGGGAACGAGGCAAGATATCGTGTTTGCTACCGTTAATTCGTCTTACTTGTGGGATTCATGTAAGGTCCTAACACTTACTCACAATATGAGACTTCAATCAGGTTGTTCTAAATCTTCTGCTGATGAACTGCGAGAATTTTCGGAGTTAATGCTAAGCGTAGGAGACGGTAAGGCCGGAGGTCCTAATGATAGAGAAGCCGTAATTGAGGTTGCAAAAGATATTCTTATAGATCCAAGCCTCGATCTAATTTCAGCAATTGTTGATAGCACTTATCCAAACCTACATGAACATATTTGAGAAGCTGAATATTTCCAAGAAAGAGCAATTTTGGCCCTTACGAATGAGATAATGGAGATAGTCAATAATCATGTTCTATCTACCATTCACGGAGAAGAGAAAGTGTATTTGAGTTCGGACGCTATAAGCAAAGAAGAGGGTAACTTCGGAGTATATGAAATGTACTCCACTGAATTCCTCAATACGATAAGATGCTCTGGTCTCCCGAATCATAGCATACAATTAAAGGTTGGTGCGCCAGTTATGCTGCTAAGGAATATTGATCAAACATCTGGGTTATGTAATGGCACGAGGTTAGTCATCAAACATTTAGGCAATCGATTGAAGCAACTGTTATTTCTGGAAGTAATGTCAGAGCAAAGGTTTTTATCCCAAGAATGACACTCACCCCGTCTGACTCAACTAAATTTCCTATCAGATTTCAGAGACGTCAGTTTCCTTTAATGGTTCGTTTTGCTATGACTATAAATAAAAGTCAATGACAACCATTGTCCCATGTAGGTATGTATCTCCCTAGACCTATTTCCAGCCATGGTCAATTTTATGTTGCCATGTCCAGAATTATGAGCAAAAAAGGTCTCAAGATCCTCCCCTTTGATAAAGAACATGGTAAGCGTACAACTACAACAAATGTAGTTTACAAGGAAGTGTTTGCAAACATATAGTTTGAGTTAAACACTTTTTTCTCATTTGTACTTTCTGCTCATTACCACAATTACATGTAGAATTCGTGAAATTTTATAATTCGTTTCGTCTTTATTATGTGACTTAATTTAATATGTTATAAAGCGATAAATACACCCGTGCATTATGCACGGGTCCTAAAACTAGTTACTTAGTAAAAAAAAGAAGAAGAATTGGTTTAAGGAGAAGGTTGATTCTAAGATTGAACAATTTAAATCTGTTTTAGACCATGTCAAATGGTTAGCAAAGGGGCCATATTATGTTGCTAAAAAGTATAATGGATACTCCGTTAATGGTTATAAGTTTCATACCATTAAGCGCGATACAAATGCAGTAACTCAAAATAGCAGAGTCACTTTAACAGCTTTGACACCTAGCTTTGCTAGTAGTAAAGATCAAAATCCAATAGAGGGAGATGTCATCTATTATGGTTCATTAGAAGAAATTATTGAGATATCTTATCAAGGTCATTTTAGTGTTGTCTTATTTCGATGTGTGTGGTTTCATTCACAAAAAGACCATTATGGGTTTACTTTGGTTAGTAAAAACAAGACCATTTGTGAAGGAGAACCATTTATTTTGGCATCCCAAGCACATCAAATCTTTTATGTAGAAGATCTAACTAAGGAGGGTTGGTATTTTGCTGTTCAAAACATACCTACAGAACTATGGTATTTTACATAATCTTCTATAAATTATCTTGAAGTGCATATTTTCATATTATTAAGATTTTTATCTTATATTCATCACTTATTTGTTTTTGCATTTTATCTTTATTTACAGATGAAAGGGACTAAGACTAAATGTGCCATTACAAATAATCAGATGCCGGAGTATGAAAGACAACGACTACATAAATTAAAATCGAATGCTGAAAGAATGAAAGCTCGAGGTTTAGAAAGCATCGCAAATAAAATACTCCAGAAGAAGTATGAAGCTGTTGTAAGTATATGGACTAATGAGGAATCATTCTCATATGAAGACGAGTTCGCACATGAATATGAGAGTGATGATATTGAGGATGTAACTGGCACTCATGGAAAGAGTACGTTCAAAAGTAACTCGAAGGTTTGATGTTTTCCCTTTATTTTATAGCTTGAAGTATATAACTCCTATGTTTATTATTCAAAGAGCTATTGATGTAAATTATATTTAAAACACATGCTGAGAACATGTTATTTATATTTATAATTAACTGCCATATCTATGATATTGCTTCGTAGTACATTTTATAGTATTTCTCATTGTTGCATAAGCAAAAGTGTGTACCGTTGGAAGACTTGGCTGCAAAGTTTAGGCTGAGGGCTGAGGTTGCTATAAATTCTACTTTCTATAAATTATTTTATAGAAAACGTATGTTGCTATAAATTCTACTTTCTATCCCTAAGTACAAAAGAGTTTATAGTTTGAATCTCCCATATATTCACAATTTCAGTTGGGGAATATTTGCTTCAACTTTTAACCAATACGTTTTGGAAGTTAAGCCTTTCGCTCTTGGTGTTGTGAAACCTGATTCACTCTTAGACCTGACAATGTCATGATACGGTCTCCAGATCATCTCTTGCCAAACCAATTCTGCCTCTTAACACCTCCAACTTTTTTGTCATATCTAGAGCCCTATTTAGAGCCTTTAACCCACTCCACACAGACAACATTTTGGTACCTAAACATCTTAAAATCGTTTATGTTGAGCCATTAAATGAAGAACCATTCCTATCTTCATGCATCCCCTGAATATGTTGTACACTTAATGGACGATGGTCAGAGAACTAATTGTTAAAGACGCCCCAACTTGTTAACCCCCCTGTACACCCTCTACTGCCCCTTGCAGACCCTCTACTGCCCCTTGTAGACCCCATGCTGCCCCACCCCCTACAGACCTCCTGTTGTGCCCCACCCCTAATGCCCCACCCCCTACATACCCCCTACTGTGCCCCACCCCCTACAGACCCCCTACTATGCCCCTCTCCCTGCAGACTCCCTGCTGCCCATGTTTCATGCATTCTAAGATCTCATTATATTATTTGATTGAAAGAATCTGGATTGCACAAAAGGTGAAGTAGGGAAGTTTCAATCATCCCAAGTAGTATCCATGGCTGATTTTGTGCAGAAAAATGGTAAAAAGAAACACAAAGATATAGTGCAACATCTTCAAAATCGTAAGACCAGTAGCTCCCTGAGAAATACCCATGAAAAAGCTGAGCAGATTTTGCAACTGAATATACCTCAAAAGCTTCCAATATTGGCAAAAGAGTATCATGCCCCCATGTCACAGAACAAGAAAAAGCAAAAGGGATTTTGTAAACCAGGCTGCATGTTTGTGTATCGTGAATTTAGGAAAAAACAATTAGAAAACACGGAGCAAAACAATGATTTAGAAGCTTCTGTGAATAATGAAAGCATTATGGTTATGAGTAATCCTTCTACACTATCAAGAGTCGATGAGCATGAAAATGCAAATGACTTGAAGATAACGGAAGATGAAAATGCACATGAGTTTGAAGTATCGGAAGACCCTGAAATTGAAGGTACATACGAATTCAATCTATCACCTTTCATTGAAATTTCTTATTTCTTCTATTAATTCCTTGAATATTTATAAATCTATTCATATACTATATGACAACCTCATGCTGATAGCTCCTAGAAAAAAGAAGAATAGAGGCCCAACAAAGTTACCAAAGGTTCATGCGCGTACAACTAAATAGCGCAAGGTTATTATATTACTCAGCTGGCCAACCAGTAGGACCTACATAAGAGACTGTCGACGAGTTTAGCCTCTTCTTGGGAAATGTGCTAGGGATCCTGAGCTAGCGCCACTACATTTGTCACTTCCCTAGTCCGCCCATACGTGATAAAATGTGGGATTATATCTTGGTTTGTCTTCCTTCATTTAATTTTTGCAGTTATCGATAACCTACTGTTCTCCAATTTTATATTTTCATTTCAATTTATTGTTTAGGAGAAGTACTTGGTTCCTGATGCAGGAAGAAAATGGGTAATGGAAACCATAAATGTGAGTTCGTGTGGTTATAAATGTAGAGTAAAGAAGAACCACTACTATGCATATAAGACTGATGATTTAAGAAGGGAACATTGGACAAAAACAATTTCTGAATTGCAATTTAGAGATATGTTTGACTATTGGGATTGTTTAGTAGTTGAGGTAGTATATGCATATTCTGTGCGCTTAACCTTTGTCCAAAAAAATAATATGATTAAAAGCTTGGTTGTTTTGTTTATATAGGAAGAAAGCAACATCAACAAAGACAACTGTGGATTGATAAATGATATGCACACCATGGGTCCCAAGTCGTATGCATCATTACGTCAAAAGCTGGTAAATTTTCTCTTTTATTTCAACTTCCTTTTTGTTATTGATGATTTGTTATTCTTCAGAAATATGATCATTTTCTGATAAACAATAATCTATATTATGAAGAGTTAACAAAGATTCTCTATTAAATGTGTCTTTAATAGCAACAAGAGGATACTAATAAGCAAGAACCTTGTCAAGCTAAGGTGTATAGAGAATCAAGGAGGATAATTTTCGGAAAAACATATTCAACCAGCTATGAGGAAACTACAAAAAATATTGTGAGTTATTAAGTTTAATATCTTTATGCATATGTTCCATAACTTAGTAATAATAAAACGAATTAACTTTACTTTGAAAGACCAAGATGGATGCTCTAGATTCCATCCAAAATGAAGAATGCAACTCTAAGGATCCTTATTTGAAGTCATAAACAATCCCATGCGCAATAGTCGATTACGCCTTTATGGGACAGGTGTGATGAAGAATAGTTTAAAGAAAAGGAACACAAACTTGGGATTCATATTTCCTCAGGAATTCATACAAAGTATGCAGACACAATTGGCGGAGGAGATTGTGCCGAGCGTGGCATCAATGATTATATCTCACACTAGTGGAAAAAAGCCCATCTGACCTGGTCAAAATATGGCTTATTGATGCGGTTTTGGTCCGCATCAGGTGAGGTCCTAAATTGCAACAGTTAATCATTTACTGCTGCGGTTTTGGGTCAAAACTGCAGCGGTTTACGACCCCAAAAACCCAAATTTTTTTCCATTTTTTCATTATTAATCAATACAAAATCAATAATGTATATCAATAATCATTTTTATTAAGCGTATTATGCTCAATTAAAGCATAAATATAAATAATTAGATACATAAGAATTTAATTCTATAATTTTAATATCATACTCAACTATAACTATATATACATTGAAAAGAATGACACACAAGCACTTCTTGGGGAGTCCATAGAAATCATAAAGACATACAGGGTGGCAGCCCGAAAACGTAGATCCCTCTCAAAATGATTGACAAATGTTGCTACCACAACTGGAATTTTCTGAGACCAAAACAAATCAAAAAGTACAGACTGCTTGCCAGATAACTTCTCCCTGATTGTACTCTTCAAAGGAGCGGAAAGTCGT